>NC_142746.1:17105174-17345174 GCF_051943395.1 Hippocampus bargibanti
AAAGCGCTATATAAACAAATATGTATGTATTGCATTGTCTTTTGGACTGCCACCCTCATTTCAAAATTATATAACTCCATAACCATATCATTTCGGAATTCATTCTTTTTTTTTCTAATGAAAGAAAAGTGACTAAGGTTTCTAATGCTGTATTGAATGTTTATATAGTCCTAAAACTCAATATTCTAGGGGTACTGGAATTTGAGTGACAATGACAAAAACCCTGCTGGAATTGACACATTTTTGTACATATCTGGCAGTGAATGAGTTAAAAATGTTCCCCTCATAGATTGTCTCCTTGCCAGTTAGTCAATTTGGAGTGGAGTGAGCTTACTGGACAGCGCAAACTTTAATATTGTTAGCCTCTGTCATACAACCCAAAATAATTGGCATTCAGATATCAAGCAAAATGAAAGGAAAAAAGGATTGGAGTTGATGTGAGTAACTGGCCGAGTTCAGTGCTGCCTTTTTTTGAAACTGTAGGACAACAAACTACAGTAATTAGATTGCTCCAGTTGCATTTTGAAGGCATTGTGTCATTAGGGATTTTTTTCCTGACGAAAAGTTGAATAAAATAGACACAAACTCAAAATTTGCACATTGGCAACTGTGTAATTTAAACCATGACGGTACATTTACCTAGATCGTAACATATCGTAACACAATTTTATGCATTTGTTTGCTTTGCTTCTTTTGGAAATTAATTTCTAATAGTTAAAGCCTATTGGACTGGAATGGTGAGAGCAATAACTGTTTTAATGAATGAAAATGAGAACTTTCTCATGCACGAGAATGATACACCCATAAACATAAAGCTGAAGAAAATAGTCCGAACAAGCCAACCACACTCTTTGATAAATAACACAGAGCATGTGTGGCGATTATATTGCGCCGTACATCATCCCCCATGCGCCATTAACAGATGAAACACAAGTAAGCATGTGCTCTCTGACACACGTTGTTTAATACCACATGAAGTGAGCACACACGGATACTACAGGAGAAAGTTTGCCGTCAATGCACCGCTGGCTGGTTACATGACTTCTCATTAAAAAGCTTCTCTTCTGTAGTGTTTCTGAAGTACCAATTTTAAGCCAACTATGCTTTGCTATTGCACTCATTCCACATTTGGGAGCCATTAGCAGACTGAATGTGAGGCTACTGTATACCCCCCAATCCCCGCACGTAATTTACAAGGCCTGGCAGAAATAAATCGTATAATATGGATTTGTAATTAACTCATTCACTTCCAGACATGCAAAAATGTGTCCACACCAGTGCCAGGGTTTTTGTCATTGTCACTCAAATTCCAGGACCCACAGCATATTGAGTTTTAGGACTACATCAACATTCAATGCACCTTAAAAAAACCCTAGACTCTCTTCTTTCATCAGAAAAAAGAGTTAATTCATATATTATATGGGTCATCTAGAGTTATTTGAGCTTTAAATGGGGGCGGTTGTCCAAAATACAATGGAATCCAGACATATTGATTTTTCCATTTTCAACAGCTGAAGCTGGAATAAAGCGCCAACATGGAAAAAAGGGAAATTCTACCCTCTTGTGGAAGGGACAACTTTGCAAGAGGCCATGGCTAGCGCTTTATTAGTGCCCAAGCATGGAAAAAAAAAAAACTTCAATAAATTTGAGAATGGCGCTCGACGTCATATTTTCCATTCCTGAATAAATTTGTAAATGGCAGTGAATGAGTTAAAAATGATTGTGATTTTTTTTAATTCTGTATATGGATGGTATCACTCAACATATAGTTGAACCCTGTTGCCCCTACAGCTGCAAATACAAATTCTGCCATTTATTCAGAAATTGATCATATGATGTGGAGCGCCATTCCCGAATTTGTTCGGGTTTTGCAATGTTTTTCCTTATCACAAGGGGACAACATTTGCCTTTTGTACAGCCGCCCCCACTTGCACCTCATATTACTGTGGACCTATATAATTTAGGAATTAACTCTTTTTTTTCTGATGAAAGAAGAGAGTCCATGGTTTCTTACGCTGCATTGAATCTTGATGTACTCCTAAAACTCAATATTCTGTGTGTCCTGGAATTTGAGTGACAATGACACAACCCCTATTACTTTAGTGGACACATTTTTGCACATCGTCCAGCAGTGAATGAGTTAATCCAGATGAAAAACTATGCTTTTTACTCATATTTTTGGATGAAATAATTTCTTATCCACTTTCTGTATTCCCTCCAAGGCAGAGTACTCAGCCGACGGGCCCGAGATGGGTTATGGCTCCTTTCACCAGCAATACTGGCTCGATGGCCAGATAGTGGCAGTTGGTGTGATCGATATCCTCCCTACCTGCGTGTCGTCTGTCTACCTGTACTACCACCCAGAATTTGCCTTCTTATCTCTGGGCTCCTACTCTGCACTCAGGTTAGTTCACAAAACTTGATCTTTGCACATTCATTCTCATTTTCTAAACTCAATCATAATTAGTCTTCAAAAATGAACTTAGAATGACACGTATCTAGAAAATGTCACCGGTAGATCATTTTTATGAGCCTGTATTTTATTAGAGTTGTTTTGGCCGATTTTTATCCTATGATTTTCATTTTTCATAGCCTCCTTTCCCTGCCATACATAAACAAACACACATAAGAAATATTATTCACCACATGTTGGTGAGAAACATTCCTCTGTCTTCGCATTTGAGTAGCTGAGGCAGCTTTTCTATTGTGGTTTCACTGGCGACGGTTCTCTCTGCCAAGACGAAATTAGAGCACACACACATGCATACACTAAACTCGCTATGGACACATTTCTGGCAATTCCAGTAAAATGTACATCAATAAAGTGGGTAAACGTTTTAAAATAATTCACAGATGTTGGGTTGATGATGATGATGATGATGATGATGATGATGATGATGTATAGTATGCATTTGTGGGTGATATTGTGTGTAGTCAGTCCACAAAAAAAGTAAAACCAGTTGAGACAGGTGGGCGTTGCTCATCTTGAAGGTACTTGATGATTCAGAGTGTGCTGCTTCCCATCACTTTTGTATTTTTAATCTTAAGTAGAATTCAAGACTTAATCTAAATGATTGGGTCTGGAGTAGGTTTTCGCCTCCTGTACTTAATAATAAGTACAGGAAGCCCACTGTACTGTCCTCCTGCTTGTTTACAGTCACAGAGAACAGATCTTTCATCATTTCTCCTCCTTGGTCTACTTGCTGTGGCTGCCTGTGCTGAAAACCTTCATGGCATTGCCAAGTGTCCATTAATCCCGATGACTCTTTGATTAGATTTTTTTAAGGCCTTCATTATTGAAAATCCCAAATTAAGTCTCATCTTGTGCTTTAAATGGCCCAACTTTTTATGATTACTAGTACAATATAGATGGATAGATAGATAGCTGGAGGGATGGATAGATAGATGGATAGCTAGCTAGGTGGATGGAAGGATAGCTAGCTAGCTGGATGGATGAATGGATGTATGTATGTATGGATGGATGGATAGCTAGCTAGATGGATGGATGGATGGATAGCTAGCTAGCTAGATGGATGGATGGCTGGATGGATGGATGGATGGATAGCTAGCTAGATGGATCGATGGATAGCTGGCTGGATGGATGGATAGCTAGCTAGATGGATGGATAGCTAGCTCGATGGATGATAGGTAGCTGGATGGATGGATGGATGGATGGATGGATTGCTAGCTAGCTGGATGGATGGATGGATGGATGGATGGATGGATAGCTAGCTAGATGGATGGATAGCTAGCTCGATGGATGATAGGTGGATGGATGGATGGATGGATTGCTAGCTAGCTGGATGGATGGATGGATGGATGGCTAGCTAGATGGATGGATAGATGGATACATTTTTTTAATTGAGTAAATTCCCCTACACACTCATCATATCTACAATTTAAATACAACCCTAATCAGGTAATTAACGTACTTGTGTTTGAAAAAAACAAACGTTTTTGTTCATATGAGAGTGTACCTCCCCCTGTGTGTGTGCGTGTGTGTGTGTGTGTGTGTGTGTGTGTGTGTGTGTGTGTGTGTGTGTGTGTGTGTGTGTGTGTGTGTGTGTGTGTGTGTGTGTGTGTGTGTGTGTGTGTGTGTGTGTGTGTGTGTGTGCATGCGCTCATCAGGGCTTGATAATTGGCTTGTGCTGGAGTGTCAGATGGCTGAAGAGGGGATAATGCTAAACTCAAGCTGCTCCCATTGATGTGAGATTGGGGGTGTGAAGGGCGCGAGAGAAGGAGGGGGGGCATCTGCATTATTTTTTTGGGGGGGTGAATGGACCCCTTGCTTTTCTTAGCCCCCCTGCCCCCTTCACTCAATTCACGCCTTTTGTGGCGATGGGATGGGAACCCGGGAACCTGGCAGCAAGTGGGTGACCTTCTAGCACCTCACTGGAGCTGCTTCTCCTCAGGCTTCTTTTTGCTTTCTCCAACATGGTGTTTTATATTCTCTTCCTGCTCTCTCCACTTTTCTCTCCCCTCTCACCCGTATTCCCTTGGCCCGCCTTTTGTCCCATGTCTTATTTTTCAGAGCATCTATTTTATGTTAAAGCCTCTTTCTCTTACTCAAAACTCTTGAAAGAAAGGGAATTCTCCCCCTTCATCTGGGTGGAATAAAGGTGGTAGAAGGAAAGTGAAACAAAAGACGCTGGAATTTAGTTATGGAATGGCGAAAGAAATGGCAGATGCAAGGAGAAAATGAATGGTTTGTAAAAGGATGCAATTAAGGAAGAAACTACTGAGGGTGGGAAATAAAGGAAGGAAAGACATTCACTGTATTTGAAGAACCTGTATAAATCCTCTCCTTTTTTACCACCTGCTTTTGTGCTTAACGGTTCACTGATTCTAAAGAAAGACGGACGGTTGTTGTTTTTGTCTAATGAAATGAGACAAGAAAAGCTGCCTCCTTGTGTTTAGGTGTTTATTTCCTCATCTTAGATACCAGTTTTAAATGTGTTGGACACTTTTTTTTCGGAACTTGCATTATGTACTCATTTTTTTAATGTTTATTTTTAAAAATGGGTATGTTTAAGAAATAGAGAAATAGAGAAATGATTTGGAGCACTTTGCTTTTTGAAGAACCTTGTATCCTATTTTTGAGAAACTATGTTTCATTCAATTTCAACAAATTTGTAGATAGGGACGTTTAAATTGTGTATGGCTACTTTCATTCCTTTCATCACTTTGCTGCTGTAAAATGTAAATTTCTCCATTGTGAGACTAATAAAGGCAAATCCAAATCCAATCCAATCCAATCCAAAACCTTCCATATACACACCAGCCTAAATGTTCCAGAATTTTCTTGCCAAGCAATGTATTCAGTATTTGGGTGAGTAATTACCTGGTTGATTTAAATCAATGTAATCTGGTATGATATTTCAATCATATCATTTGTAACAATTGTTTTGCGTTGTTAGAGCAAACTATATTTTACATTATACTGTACGTTCTCAGGAGCTAAAATGTGCAGTCATCTAAAAATGTAAAAATGTTCACCTCTTTTTCCATTTTAGGGAGATTGCTTTCACAAGGCAGCTACATAAAAAGTCCCCAAAGCTGTCTCACTACTACATGGGCTTTTACATTCACTCCTGTCCCAAGATGCGATATAAGGTATTGTTTCTCTCACATCTACACATCTTTCTCTCGATGTAATGTTCAGTGCATGTTTTTTTTTGCTTACAAATTTTTTAAAGTGCAAAATGAAATATATGCTTTTAACTCATTCACTGCCAGACGTGCAAACATGTGTCCACTCCAGTGCCAGGGTTTTTGTCATTGTCACTCAAATTCCGACATAAACATTCAATGAAGTGTAAAAACCCTGAGACTCTCTCATCAGAAAAAAAAGAGTTATTTTCTAAATTATATGGGTCTGGAATTATATGAGTTTGAAATGAGCGCTTTAACAACAGCTGGAGCTGGAATAAAGCGCTAAAATGAAAAAAAAAAAAAGAAAATACTGCCCCCTTGTGGAAAAGGAAAAATACAGTGAGACCTCAATTTACGAACTTAATTGGTTCCCAGACAGAGTGTGTAAGGCGAAAGGTGTGTATCTAAAAAAAAATTCCCATAGGAAACCATTAAAATGGGAATAATCCGTTCCCGGGTTTCCATAAAATATACTTTTCAACTAAATAAGCCTAAAAAACTACACACAACATACCTTATTGTATGTATAATAAATGTGCTATTGTATTGTAATGAAAGAAATACACTGCATTGTATCATAAAGTCACTTTATTTACATTTGTGATGGTCATTTATGGCTTGATGGAATGGCGTTAGAGGTCGAAGGCTGTTTGGAAAGAGAGGCGCATTACATGAGGACTGTAATTAAAGAAATAAACTGTGCTGTAAAAGAAAGTTTTATTTACCTTTTTGATGGTCGTTAATGGCTTATGGAAGGAGAGTCACCTTCCATATGGACTGTTGGTAACTATTCACAACAAAGCTCTGGTGCTTCCGCCAAAGATCACTCCGCCAGCCGTGGTGGGTGTGTATTATGAAAATAGTGCTTATTATAAGGTTTAATTTTCATAAATTTGACCTTTGTAAGACGAAAAGTTTGTAAGATAAGGTGTTTGTAAATTGAGGTCTCACTGTACATTGCCAAAAGGTCTGGCCAGCGCTTTATCGGCACTCCAGCAAGACAAACTAAAAACCTGTACAAATGGCGCTCTATGAGAGAGAGACACATCATTTTTTTTATCAATTATTTTTTACTTGGGTTCTGCTCAATATCAATCACATCACATTCTCTGTCATGTTTTGTCTGAAGCCACCGTTTCCACAACACTTGCATTGGAATTTCCTACCCCTTTCGCCCCATATTTGATCCGCAGCATCTTGTTCCGAACAACCCCACTTCTCCCTTTTGGAGAACACAGAACAAGGGTGAGAAGGTTGCCGAGTTCCCACCTTGGGCTCTTACACTCCCTAAGAAACCCTCCCATGCAGACACTTTCTCCCCTGATGTCATTCATTTGCATATGAGCCCAAGCAATTCATTAATATACACTGTGTTGAAGATGGGGTGGGCTGAAAATCCATCACCATTGTATTGGAGCTTTACCCATTTTTGAACATCATTCCTGTTGTTTATCTTAATCTGTCAATTGAAACAGCAATGCAGCTTGCTGGACTCCACTCAAAGCACTTCAATACAGCTCTTTGTCATTTTACTCTCCATCATCCCTTTCTTCTGCATGAGACCATGTTAATGTGATACACTGCAGCACGAAAAAAATGCTGACAAAATTGTGTGCAGATAATCATCAAGCTGTTTCTCTCGGGTGTTCTATCATTTTTACTTTGCTACCATTAATGGCCCGTGTTCGTGTGCTCTTTCAAGTTGCTCACCCACAGAAAAACTTATCCTGTGACTGTAAAGTGACCTTGATAGTTTTGAAAGGCGCTTGTAAATGAAATTGATGATGATTATTATTATTAATGCCTTCAACATGAACACATTATATGGACATACATGTGAAATCTTTGTAATGTTTGATCAGAGTAGTGCCAGCACCCAAGAGTGGGGCCACTCAACATTTGGAGGCCAGCCCAGAAAAGAAAAAGGAGGTTGCCTGGCCAGTGTTAGGCCATCTCATTTGTTGTTAAACTGGAGAGTTCGTGTCCCACAGGGGCTTCCTGGTTTGGCTGGTGGTTTTGTGGCTGGACGTGACATCCTGCCCTTGGCTCTTGTCCTTATCCCTTTGGCACCGTCTGGCCTTCTGTTGTTGAGCTGTGGAGAGCAGAAGGTGAAACTCTTGGATGTTAAATAAGCCCAGAGGTCTCAGCCCTTCGGACACGTGTTTTTCTCCCAAGTGCCTCATGTGCAACATAAGTTATCTGAATAAAACTCTCTTGAGATGAACTCAGCTGAAATGATGTTTTTGGATGAAGAGTCAAATACATGAAATACATGTTTTTATGTTTGAAATAATTCAGGTTGAAATTCCAGGTTTCTGAAACTTATCAACAGGCATGAGTTGTTTGCATTTATGTGGTAACTGTGATCAGTTGGAATGTCTCGATCTGAAACGTGACAATGGGACGTCTTACTCTCTGCTGTCAATTAAAGACATTAAAATGATCTATTCATATCTTTCACCACGTTGATAACATATTTGGGTTCCTTAATTGATTCCACTTTTTTTTGTTAAATTGTTTATGGATTGAGAATTTGCAGTATGATTTGTGTGTGTTTTGATCTCAGCAAATTTACGAGACATTAGAAAAGTCTTATCAAGCTTATTAACCTAAGGTCCGCACCCATCAGCAGACTTGTATTGCCGTTCATGAGTGTTTTTTTAACTACAGTGCCATCTGTAGTTCACTCTCAAGCCGTGTCTTTTCTACTCGTACAAAGTTGCATGTTATAACGTGCCAGAGGTCTCAGTTAGCCAACTGAATGCTTATCCCCCACCCCGAGATCTCCATTCATGCAGTATGTTTTGTGTATGGGAATGTGTGTGCCACTTGCACATCTTAAGAAAGCTGAAGAATGACTGAGTATGTGGAATCGATCTGTGGACTTTCCACAGATGCTCACATCTTTGGTACAAGCCTTTATTTATTTGTTTTTTTTTCGTCTTTTTTTTCCTTGACAATGTAAGACTTCTAGACATATTGTCATACTTCTCAGGTCAGACAGGTCCAGACAACAGACTTTTCCCTTCTTGTTTTCCCAAAAAAAGCCACTACCATTTTGGTTTGGATGAAAGACTGATGAGAAGCAAGCAAACAGGTGACGCAATCGAATATGGTTCCATTCAGTAGTAGTTGACAGCAGATTTCTTTCAGTCTTTTCCGGGCCTTATTACAAGCGTTGTTGGCACAGTACTTCTGCAGCAGTGAGGATCTTGTTTTTCCATTTGTCATGTCCTCATGATTGGATCACTTGTGCAATTCTGAAGTCGACTGATGTGTTTACCTTTGTACAATAAATGATTCGACTCACCTTGCTTTTGCTAGCACCTCCGCTATTGGTATTTTTCATTTAATCTTGTGTGAACATTTTCCATCGAAAGAAAAAGGCCTTCAGATCCATTTTCAACTTGTCTTGATGTAAAGCTTTATTACCTCACACTCTACCCTGCCTTGCTGACAAATTCTCCAACTGTATTCGATTTAACTCAGTCGGAGACCACCAATGGTGTACCTTTCAACAGACTTTACCATTTTCCCTCTTTTTGCCACATCAACACTTTTCTTCTGGCCTTGTTGCAGTTGTGTATATAACAAATCGCTAACAGACTATGACCTGATCTTGTGGCAACCAGCACTTGGCATCCCCCGGGAGTATTGCTGACAGGGTGAGGTTCTGACAGAGCAAGGTTCAAGGGGTCAGGTCAGGGGTAGATTCCGTCGCACTGTGGATTGAATGATGCAGTTGGGAGTTGGAGTGGTTAAATGGTTGGAGCGGAGGGAGGGTCGGGTGCGAAGGTCTCAGAGCTGAAAGTGAGAGTTTAGAAATGTTATCATGCTGAGCAGATCCAGGGCCTTCTATCTGCCATCCAGACGTGTTTTCCTTGCCATTACCTTCATTATTGGTTTTTAAAACCACCGCAGCTGCCCCTGATCTTTTGATAAACACTTATGAACTGCAATCTATAATACATGTTTTTGTGTTTCTGGGAGTGTCGAGATGGATGCACAAGCTGGGCTTTTAATATTAGTCACTGTTCCACTTGTCACGAAAATGTAGCGAGTTTGAGACAGATGTCAAGGTAGCCTCCAAAGACCAAATGTGATAAAGTGATAAAGGTTACAAAGCTGTGAACTGATATACATAAAGGCTCTACCATGAGTCGTGAGTCAGTTGAAATGTAATCCTATAAAAATATTTTCTCCTCATTAACCTGTCATTCGAGGAGCCATGACGCTTTACTGGGCGAGGCAGAGCAAGGAGTTGAGTGGGTTGGTGTTGTGATTTTTAGGCCTGTCTTGGGGCCCACAGTCTGGATACTTTATTTGAAGACTATGCTGTGGTTTTGTGTTGACTAAGGTGAAACAGTCTTGGCGGACACTGTTTAAACTGCTGCCCAAGGTATAAATCTACCCAAAAGCATTGACTCCAGACATGTTCAGGCTATTTCTAAAAGGACCCCCAACACTACATAAATACACACATTGTTGCAGACTGCAGGGAGAGCGTGGGTTGCTGTGGGTCTCTATTCAGAATCCTGTCTTGTTTGGACACGTCTTTCAGTGGTGCAACCCTTATGTCCAAGCTGCTTAAATCTAAGCATTTGTCTAGCTGCGTGTGTATGTTTATGCATCTTGCTGTTTACGAATGTCCATCACCATCTTCATGGCCCGACTATGCCCCCGTGTCTGACCGTATTGTGTACATTTCCGCATCTGTTAAAATGGTGAATTGGATTGGATTGGATATGCCTTTATTAGTCTCACAGTGGAGAAATTTACATTTCACAGCAGCAAAGTGATGAAAGGAATGAAAGTAGAAAAACAAAATACAATAGTTGTATGTTTGTGAGGGTGCACAGATACAAGTATCCTGGCCCATGTTTATTGTGTATTTCATTTTTGGGCACTGAACTTGGCTGAATCTGACCTTTTGGTCAGAGCAAAAACCCCAGCGGACCAGACTGGCATTGCAAACTTCACTCTGAGAGTTCAAGAATTCCACAAAGCAGTCATTGGTTGGTCATGCACACTGCACATTGCCCTGGGGACAGCAAGTTTGAGGCTAATGGAGAAGGAGATTGTGTCATGGAACTTGACAGGCTGTAGTGTGCTGGTCAAGAAATCCAGGTCCGAAATCCCCCGTGACTCAGCCTGAGAAGGTCCTGCTTTTGCATCAGATTTTTTTCCTGGAGTCATCAGATGAAGTTGTATTGTTTTGTTCTCGACTGTATAATTTTTAAGGGTTTCAAAAGTTCTCAGTCTGCTGACATTTTTTACTATGCTATTTTTTACTATTTATCTTGTTTTTCTATCCTTTCACCCCCACCCCATCCCCTTTCAAATTGCTGCTGTGGACTGCAAATTTCCCCATTGTGGGACGAATAAAGGTTTTCTGATTCTGATTTTCTGAAGTTAATCAAATTCCTTCATTTTCGTCAAATGTTTAATTTATTTTACTTTGAAATTATGTCTTCAGATTGTCGTCTGGAAATTGAGACTGTAAAAGAACCAGAAAGTTGCCATTGCCTGTGTTCACATTGGGCTTAGAAATATCACTCATGAGAAATGCTAAAAAGTAGTAAATATTAATACAAAAGTGACATTATTTAGTAAAAATGTATACTTTGCATTAAGAAAAATAACTCATTTACCCATAAAATGAGAGTGAGATCAGTATCAAGGCCTGTTATTTCTTCTTTTTTTGCAGAGCTACACAGCAGTTAGTCTATCATAGAGACTAGCCAAAACAGGACGAAGGTTCACGTTCACTTCAGAACTATCGTTTAGCCTTCCTTTTACAAAGCTTCCATAACTAAATATCATTTTGAACTGAAGACAACAGCATGAAAAGAAGTCTAAAAAAAGAGCATGTCTCTCACCTCCCTCATTGTTCTCTTCCGTACTTCCTGCTTGATTTGCGCTGCTGAGACCTGCAGAAATAAGTCTGCTTTTATAGCCAATCAGGTGTGTGTGTGGGTTTGTATGTATGCCTATTTAGAAGTGTGTTCCACAGCAGTGTTGAAGGAGTCCATAGATGTGAGCTGGAGTGTGTGAGTGTCAATCCACCTGTGCTGACAGTTTTAGAAAGCTGAAGGCTGTTGGGACATGGTGAGCTTCAGATCCGTGCGTGTCCATTACGAATACACTGTTGCAAAACATTCCACCAATGGCCTTCTGTTAGCACAAGCACTTGAATTTTGGAATATGTTGACAATTTCCAAACCTGTTTTTGCCTCAAGTAAAATTGTTTTCAGACATGTTTTTTATGAAGTATGACAAAACCCCATATTTGATCTGTATTTTCCTTATTATCATTTCAGGGACAATACCGGCCTTCAGACCTGCTCTGCCCAGAAACCTATGTCTGGGTAACCATTGAGCAATGCCTTCCACACTTGGAGAATTCACGATATGCTCGTTTCAACCCAAATCCTGATGAAGGTACAATTCAACATTATAGTTTAGCAACATGTTTGCTTTTGAAGGTGTGTATTTATTTATTTATTAAAACATTGGGACAACACATTGCAGAAGCAAATTAGAAAAAGAAAAGTTGTGAACAGAATTAGGCTGGAAAAGGAGCCAGGCTGATTCTTCTCTGACACTTCAAGACAAACTGAGAGATGTTATGAAAGTACAGCTATACTGGCAGGAAAATAGAGAAGCAAGTGGGAATTTATAAATGCAATAAACTGCTTCAAATGTTCTTATAGTGAGATCACAACTTGAAAACCTTCCATTTAGAAGTAACTAAATGTTTAGGTATCGGTTGCCTTATTGCTTATATGCTTTGTCTAATCATAAATAACCTGCTTTCGTTTTTGAGAGACTTGAAGTGAGTTATTAGTTTCATAGTTACACCTTCTGAAGAATTAAAAGAATTATTGTGGTTACTTGTAATCAACACGAGTTTCAACAAAAGTCTTGTTAGGAATTATAATTTCATTATTCGCCTTAATCCATTTGGCAAAAACACCAATAATGTGTCATGGTCAGAGTTTATATACGCTATGATAAGTTTATGTTTGTGGTGCCTTCATTCTTCCGTGGCCTGTTGATCTTGGCCTGAGATAGACATTACATCGGGCCTAACTGTCCAAACTCACTGTCAACATGTTTCAGTGCTGGGTGTTTGGATATTTCACCCTCAGGCACGTTGTTCGAACCAGCTCAGTGGTATAATGTTAATAATAATAATAATCATCATCATCATCATAATAAATAATACATTTTATTTTAAGCGCCTGTCAAAGCTCTCAAGGACACTTTACAGTCACAGACAAGCGCCTTGAAAGGCGCTTAAAATGTCATGTATTATTATTATTATTAATAAATAAAATACAATCACAAAGACAATACAATAAATAAAATACAATTCTAAATAGAAGCAAGAGAAAGAGCTACACAGAAAATGCAATTTTAAATAGGTGGGTTTTGAGATGGTATGACCCAAAATAACACACAATTTAAGCATTTATCTTGGACATATGCGTGGTAAGAAAAAGACATGTCATTTTATCACTGAATAAAAGAATAGTTATGAATAATAAAATGGAAGCAAAAAATAGGAACATTTTTTAACAACCAGTCAAAGAAGACCCATGTTGATCACATTGCTTTCACTTCTAATGTCTTAAGACTGCTACGTGGCCTCTCATGAGTGTATGTGCAATATTTATTCATTCTGAACAAGGCATACGAACAATGTCACACATTCGCTATCATTGTTTATATGAGAGAGTGAAAAAAGCCAGGGTCATTGTCCATTCTGCTGGATAAACAGCAGAAAATGTTTCTATTACGGGGTCAACCTCTTAAACTAAACTGTGTACTGACCAAACGTGTGACATACACAAACGTTGACTTGGAATTTTCAAGATAGTGACTTCTCATATGGCTCCTGACTTTTGTTGTTGTTGAAGTTCAAAATTTTCACACCAGGTGGTCGACTCACGCATACCATCCATGTGTATCGCTTTTTTTAATCATACTATAAACGCGCCTGACATGAAGTATGTCAGGAAGTTCTCCAGGACCGGTGACACAAAGGGTACATTTCAAATCCAAATCAGCAACGTCAAGTGTTCTCAAGTCATCACCCTGCAGTCGAATGCACTTTCCCAGTCCTCCACTTCTTCCACTGGAAGGGGTTCTTCCGGGATACATTGCAACACATCCAGCTGAAAAGATAGCTTACTGACATGAGGTCTTGAACCTCCGTACTACGCTGACATGTTGGCCTTTTATTTGCTTTCATACCCAAAATAAAATTGAATTTTCAACAAGAGGTTAAAGGAAGTGGTCACATCCAAAGAAGTCGCCCATGGTGTGCCTTTGACCAACATCCGGTGGTCAAAGGCACAAGATGAATGAAAGAAGTAAGAAGTGTGGCTACATGTCAAGGCCTCAAACTCCATCCCTGACCTCACTCGATCCTGGATCCTCAGCCCTCCTTTTCCACCCGACCCTTGAACTCAGATGCTTAAGTAACATCAACTCAAAGCCAGTTTGTCACTGAACGTCCGGTAGATAGATGGAAAAAAGGCATTGGAAGATGCTGTCTGGAGTTACTCAAACTGAGTGTGGTGCATCAATAAGGGGACAAGTGAGCATAGAAGCGAAAGGAAGTTGTTTATGTTCTTAGCGGATGTTTGGGTCGCTGCAAGTCAAAGGAGGCAAATGGCCGTATGTCTCCACTCTGAGTTCTGCTTTGTACAAAAGTGGAGGTTAATAGACTATCTTAAAGATGTGCAGGAGGACACACCATGAGGGTCTGTGTAATGTTCACAGAAAATAATCTGCACAAAAGGACAGTGATACTTAACACTGGTGTCATGCACACACCAGAGGAGTAACTTGAAGTCGCTCGTGACTCTGATCATGAATTTAGAGGCAATTTAGCTGGTGAATTCTATGAGACTTTGAATTTTTAAATGCTGCACATTTTTTACCTTTGCTGCACATTTTTTACCTTTTAAAATTTAAACTGCTGATTTTTGTTAAAGGAAATTTTGCATCAAATGGTTCTGGAATACTCATGATGCGAACATGACATCTGTCTGCGAAACCTGCGAAATTTACTGGAGACTGCTGACCTTAATGTTGGTGCCTTCCAGTTGTATATGTCTTACCACGGTCCCAAGAAAATCACATAAATGGCTCAAGGAAACAAAGAAAGGAGTTCAAGATGTTTATTTGGCCATCAAATTTTGACTCAAATGAAAATGCGGTGGACTGTTGGGGATACATAATGGCAATGGAATGTTTAACCCAAGACCAACAGTGGAATCAATGACTGCAAAAACTGCAAATTCACATGAACTGTGGTTACTCTGATGGAAGTTTGGAACCCCTGGAATGTGATTTTTAAAATGAGAACCAGGGCCAGTGGTGTTACATCAACATTTATAGATACTGTATAAACAGGCAACTTTTTACTTTTCCAACAGTATTGTGAAATCGGTTTCTGAAGGTTTATTTGTGAACCTATTGCAAGGTGTGTGCCGTAATTAGTATTGGAACAATGATTTGCAAAAATGTGTGGGTCATTTGAATGGGTAGATAAATCTAATCAGCAATCTTATTGGCAAGACCATGAGCCAATTTTTGCATTTCTTCTGTATTGTAGAGTGCAAAGTATCATGCGCATAGTTCCGTCGTTTTCCTGCTTTCTGTGACTCCTTCCTCTTCTCACTGACGTCTGCTTTGGGTACTTTGGCTCAGCGTTTCTATCCAGGAGGTGACGATTTTAATATCAAAGGGAAGATCAGCATTTTCCTCCCTTTTTCCAACCACCTCTCCAGAGGAGCACTCTTTGCAATGTATGCACATTTGAGAATCACTGTGTTTTCATAGGCCTAATAGATGCTGGCAGTGCTTGAGACATGACCTAATGAGATGCTGAGTTTGACAAGCCAGCAGTGAGCAAGGCCATATAAACACGGCACGCTAACTAGCCTGCTCATGCAATTCCATGACTTCAAGTTTAGGTCAGGTGTAGTTAGTGTTGTCTGAACCTAAATTACTTTCTGCTCCCTCAACTGCTTCTCGGAATAATGAAGCAACTTTCGCAAGTCACTCAGTGGTAAGTCACAGGAAGGGAAAAGGAGGCGGGTTTGTGTTGCACTGCATTTTCTTCTGGAGTTCCTTAACATACACATCTGTATGTCTTTGTTTACAGGAGATGCTCGGGTCTTGAAAGACGTGGGCAGAGCTCTGGTGCTGCACAAACGGACGGTCATGCCCTATGCGGTCTATTCCCGCAAACAGAAAGGCTCTCGTGATGAGACGGAAGTCAGAGAATATGCTAGTTTGGTCGGTCAAAATTGTGCTGAAAGAATGTTGCTTTACCGCGCCTAATTCTGATGAATCACACCACTTGAGGCATTGAAAAGCCACCTCCAAGCAACAGTGTCACTTAAACATAATTTCAACCAAGCAGTACAATCAAGTTTCAGTACAGTACAGATACTTTTGCCACGTTTGGTAAACAATTGCCATGTTTTTTTTCCCCTAGCAGCCTGCCATAGTTCCTAACCACAGTACTACACTACTGATGACATGGCACTAGGTGGACTGCTTTGCCATGATTGAAACTAGGGTCCCAGATTTTAAGGCAACTGTTGAACCTAATTGTTCTTTCCCCCAATTTAACCTGGCTCCTTTATCAAATGCTCTCTTACACAGCAGTATTAATACCAACACGAGTCAGTTCTGAATTGCTCGAATCCTCTGCTGGTTTATGACATGAAATCATGATGCCGCCATTTCTTGGAGTCACAGCATTGTGTAACCTTTTACATTTGAATGGTGGTTTTAACAAGTTTGACACATATGATGCTTCTGCCAAAATGGAATCATCAAAGTGTATTTTCGAATTGTAAGTTAACATGTTGACTTCACAACCTCATTGGAAAGGCAAGCCAGACCAGGTATTGAGTACCAGTCAGCTGCTGAACCAAACCACTTGCAAGATGAACTATATTGGACTGTTTGGTGGTAATGTAGGTTTATGGGCTTTTACTATTTGTCAGTGAGATCTGTGCCAGCTGTCCATGTATTGTCGTTTTTTTTTTTTTTAATATGCATACACTTGATGTGTGACCCTCTGACCTCACCTGGATCAGTCCCTTAAATGTACTTTTGATTCTGTGTATGCTTAAAGGACAACCGACACCACTTTTTTGTTTCCTAACTGACATCAGAAAAACGTTTTATAGCATCTAAAATACCCAAAACATGCAGGATGATATTTTTAGTCAAATGCAAAACACCAATAAAAATTACTTAGTGTAAAAACTACTTCAAATTGAAACCGGAAGTGGCCAGTATCAGAAGTTCCCGCCACCTTGTTCGTGGCGTCACGCCAAGACGTCTTGCCTTGCTCGACTATCAAAACAACGGCTTCGGAACGGAAAGCATAAATGTTTGCAATCGATTAAAGAAGTCCTCCCGTATCAATTCGAGCCATCAGGACTCCAATGTAGCGTCCCAGAAAATGCACAAGATGGCGCCCAAGCTCCGTTGGAAATGGGCTGATTTTTCTGCTGGGAATTTGTGTCAACCAGTATCAAATAGTAGTGTTGGTGCAACACACAACGATTCACCATCGCGTTACATTTATGTGTTTTCCTTCTAATTTTGCCATCAACACGGATCATCACGAAGTTTTCAGACCAAACAAAGTACCCAAAATGCATTGCGTGTCGCTTTCTCGGTCAGGGGCGTTCCAGATGTGACGTCACGTCAGGCATCGTCATCAACTCGAAAACAAGACTTCCTGAATATTCAGCGTGAGTCTTAAAATGTAAAGTATAGCTTTATGCCGTGGAATCTTTGTAAAATACGCTCGGTAGAAGTCATTTGAAGTGATTTTACAAATTATGGACACAACTTGTCCGGGGGCGTCGGTTGTCCTTTAAGTTATGTTGAAAATAGACACGTGCAAGCTCACAACTATTAGAACGCTTCCATTTATTGTCACTGATGGAGCAACTGACTTTTAATTGTCTTTCACCATTTAAAGTACCTTTATCCTTTTAAAGCCAGACCTCTGTATTTATGTTCATAAACATCTGTGCTTTTATGTTCATAAATATCTGTTCTTTTCTTTTAATATCAGCTCTTATGTTCACCAAATAAAGGATTGCCTCAAGTATTGCCTCATAAACTATTATTTTTTTTTAGCCAAAACTTGCTATACAGCTGTCTTATCTGTGCTTTCTGAGGAATGAGCACTATGAAGAACTCTAAAAAAACGAGCAAAGGGAATGTTGGTGTGAGGTAAGGGGTGGAGTGGAAGATTTATGTTTTTCTTTCGCTGACAGCTCTGCACAAGTTCAAACTCGTCTGCTGACTTCAACCAAACCCAAGAACACTGTTGACAGTCAGTCTTCACCACCATAACGTCCTCTTTAAACTCAACCAAGTAAGAATACATCTATGCCCTTAGCAATTAGAACTGATGGACAGGCTTTTCCTCCAGGATTGCAGCAACGGTGTGAATGTGTGTCCCATCACTGGACAGGACAGGATTTTTCTTTCACTGAAACCCAATCATAACCCAAGACCTTAATCTGGGTTCACTTATGCTTTAGTCCTTCCTGAACTGGAGTCTCACCAAGATTGTCAGGTTTCATGAGGCAACATAGAAATACACACACACTTGGCACTGTCATGAAAAGTTAGTCTTGGTGGAGGCCACGTAGCATATTCAGCGTTAATTCCTTGGCCTACCTCCTGTCAAAATAAGTGACTTGGATGGCTGAGCTGGTTTATTGTGAGTTCATGATGTTGCATGACACAGCATAGCAGACCTTGGACATGACTGGGATATAATTGCCTCACTAAGTTTGAAGTCTGGATTGACCTTTTGGAAAATAAACTAGGGAAAAAGTGAAGTATCTCCCCGCAATGACATTTCAAGCTGCAAATGGGTGTACTTTTAATGTGAAAGGAGCAGGTGTGAACAAAAACAGGAGTTAACCAGAAGTTAAAATCTCAGAAATGAAGAGGAGATGACCAAACTATTTGTCCATATTTTGCACACAAAAAAAGCATTCTACTTTCTCACTGAGATATACAAACACTGCGGTGATGGATTGGGTGATCATCATATTCCTCGCGTCAGAGGGAGCTTCAACCATGCATGAAGCTTCCTCTCTCTTTGTAGATACAGAGTGTAGTAGGCCGTGACATGTTTTGAGCTTCATTCGTTCTCTCCATAACATGCGCTCTGTATTTCACCATTGGAACAGAAAGAACCCCCTAGTCCCACCCTCCTCCCCCATAATTTTGGTAAAATAAATCATTGTGTACTTGTGCCTCAATGTGTGGGCTCCTTGTTTAGTTTCTCCCCTTACAGCTAAGTTATTTTGTTCACGTTTCTACGTCTATGTATGTTTAAACTGTACATCTGTTGTATGCTCCATTGTGATTCCGACGTGTATTATTGCCTCCCCCAACCAGCGGAAGCTCCCAAGCCAGCGGAAGTGCCGGGGTCCTTTTGTGAACTGGGCCACCCTGGATTAAGCATATCTCACTCTAAATGCCCAGTCTTTCTTTTGGGGATTATTAAAGAGGTCCAGGGGGGGGGCGGTGAGGGAACCCTCTTGTGTCGGACCTCTGTCACCCGCATTCAACACACTGTCACCAGACAGCTCTTGGGGAGACAATTGTATTTGTGGAGACAATCATGAGGACGATTTTGTCATGGGCCACTTGGTATGTGGTCGAAATATAAGCGTCAAGTAGTTGTGTTTGGGATTAAATAAAGTATTAACCTTACAATGCCATTCGTATCATATTTGATACACGCGTTTCTGAGACCTCTATCTCACCAGCATGATGAATGTTTTCATTAAAAAAAATCCCTTTGTATGTGATAAAGTGTCCTTGAGAGTGTAGAAAGGCACTTAGAAAATAAATGTATTATTATTATTATTATTATTATTATTATTATCTGATACATGTACAGGAGTCTAACAGATTTTTCTGTTTTTGCTGATTATTAAAAACATTTATAAAGCGTACTTTTAAAAAACAACAATACAGTTCTTGTTTATGAGCTTGTGAACATATGTTCACGTTTGACTTTTGACGTATCATATTCAACACTGTAAAACCCAATAAGTTAAAAGTACTCAAATTTTTTATGGCAACTGATTACGTCAAAATTTTTGAGTACAGTTTACTCAAAAGTTTTGAGTAACCTGTACAGGTTACTCAAAACAGGTTACAGGTTACTCAAAACTTTTGAGTAAACTGTACTCAAAAATTTTGACGTAATCAGTTGCCATAAAAAATGTGAGTACTTTCAACTTGTTGGGTTTTACAGTGAAAGACTGTCCACAAAAATGCTATCTATTAGCTATATAGCTATCTAGCTGGCTATCTATTAGCTAGCTAGCTCGCTTTCTATCTTTTTGAGTTACTTCCTGGTTGAGTGGATGCTGGCGCGTGTGGGTGCCACTGCTCACCCACAGAAAAACTGATCCTGTGACTGTAAAGTGACCTTGAGAGTTTTGAAAGGCGCTTATAAATGAAAGTTATTATTATTATTATTATTATTATTATTGCCCTCTGATGCATGATCATGCCTCTACCGGAAGCTCAAGTCGTGTTTTGGTCATTTCCAATACGGTTGCTCCCAGTGTATCATGCTTTTGGCTTTTTCAGAAAAATGCTAATTTTTGGGAAGTTGCGTTGAGAATAACATGAAAATACTCCGCCATTTTTAAAGATAAGTGTTTTCCTTATTGAAACAATGCATATTTGTTAACTCATTGTGTATATTACAATTATATTGTGTTAAAATGTCTGTCAAATTTGATACTCCAGTTACAAAATAGGCGAGGGACACCCTGAACCGGTTGCCAGCCTATCCCAGGGCCCGGATAGATTTTAGTAATTGTTGACTCTGGGGGATAAATGGGGTATCAAGATGTGCTGGACAATGTGGCTTTCTATATGACTTCTATGTCTGTCAAGTTGCAGAAAAAAAAGTTGCCAAAAGCGGCCATTGTATTAAAGGTGATACAAAAAGTATTGCATAAACAACATGATTTTGGTGGATTTTGATATAAGAGTTAATTAACATTTTCTGGCTATTCTTTGATGGATCAGATCTTTAAGGGTTAATTTAGAAGAAGTTTAGATATGTAATACTCATTGGTGAATTCTGTCTTGGTGAATTGTTCAATATACAAGTGCACAACTCCAATAAGTAAAAGCCATATTTCTCTACGGGGTTTACTTTTTGCGTTGAACTTCTTAAATAATGTCATTTGTCAATTTAACCCTTGGATGTTTTGAGATCTGTACATCTTTGAATACAAACAGTATCATAACATCAAATGTCAATCTCCCAATCTTTGTGGAAGTGCATCAGAGTGTAGATATTCTACATGACAGCACCCCCTCTCTTCTAATACGTCCCAAAACTAATAGAGACAGGCCAACTTTTGCAAGGTCAATGTTATTTATCACCCTCAACTTCTTTGTGCTCCACTCGCTCCCAAACTCATAAACGTCTCTCCTTGTCTTCATTGTCTTTTTCCTCTCTGGATCAGGCCCGTGCATCTTATTCTCTCAATGGCAGTCATACATATTGGCAGTGACATTAGAATACTAATGGGTCTGTGTGAATAGTCAAATCTTTAGGCAGTGGTGGGAGCTGACCAACTAGCCTCCTCTCATGTGTGTTGTCTTCTCCGGGGATTTTAAATCTTCTTTCACTCCCTCTCTCCCTGCTGTTTTTCCTGACCTAAATCTCATTTATCTCCCAGCGAGGAAACTGCCCTCGTGTGTTTTAGTTGAAGCCGCTGACAAAACAGGTGGAGGTTGGAGTCGTTCTCTCTTTGGCACAGCGCATGAAAGCCATGGCGCAGTCAATATTTGCAGAGCTTTAAATCGTCACCCCTTTGAATGCTGTTCTTGTTGAGGGGAGTTCTTGGCATGATGGGAACTTGGACTGTGGAGGAAGACTGAAAATGGGTGTCTAATTAAGATGATAAAACTCGTAATATTTATGGCCTCACAAAGCTGACGCAACCCCAATGGTGTGAATGACGTCATTGCAGGAAAAACTCACACGGCGGAAAGTTAATTCATTTATTTTTTTTCCCCTTAAAGGACAACCGACGTCTCCGGACAAGTTGTGTCCATAATTTGTAAAATGGCTTTAAATGACTTCTACTGAGCGTATTTTAATAAGATTCCACCGCATATAGCTATATTTTACGCTTTAAGACTCGCGCTGAATATTCAGAAAGTCTTTTTTTTGATTTGGTGAGGAGTCCGTACGTGACGTCACGAAAGGAACGCCCCTGACCGAAAAAAAAATGACGCATTGTGGCAGTCCTTCCATCACGTCAATGTATTTTGCTGTACTTGTTTGCTCTGGGGACCTCGTGTTGCACCCAAAAGCCACCAGAAGAGGGCGTCAAAGCTCCATATAAGGAATTTATCAGCCTGTGGAAACGGAGGTGGTCACAGGAGGTCGCCATTTTGTGCCTCTTTTTCGGTGAGACATTTCCCCTCAATGTTGCCTCAAAATGGCACGGAATAAATTATTTAATCGATTGCAAACATGTATGCTTTCCTCTTCAGAACTATTTGAATCATATTCATGACAGAAAGCATATTTTCCGAATTTGAAGCCATTGTTTTGATTCTCCAGCAATGCAAGACGTCTTGGCATCACATCATGCACTGGGGGCGGGACTGAAAATGCCCAATTCGCAGATCTTTTTTTTTTGCAGATTTTGGACACTTTAAGTCATTTTTATTGGTGTTTTGCATTTGAATAAAAATATCATACTGCGTGTTTTGGGTATTTTAGATGCTATAAAACGTTTTTCCTGATGTCAGTTAAGAAACAAAAAAGTGACGTCGGTTGTCTTCTAATCTTGCTCTCTTGCCCTTGAGAGGTAAATATTCATACCACAAAAAGTAAAATATTTTAACCAAATTCACTACAGGAGTGAGGACTTTGAATGTACCCATTCAGAAACCTCACTCCTGCTGTTATTTCAGTTTGTCATGTTATGTTAACTGCTCTGCTGAAGGCGGCGTGGGCGCCCGCAGTGGCTCCTCCCTTTCCTGTGGTTGAGAAGAAAGATATTTAATCTGTGCTGTATGTTGCATGTAGTGCACATTTGACAATAAAGTTGACTTGAACTTGAACCAAAGAAAGACAAGGTGGACCAGAAAGCCATTTGTGCAGAATCGACAGACCCTTACTCTGGTCACCATTCAAGGCCGTAGCAAAGCAAGTTGTGGTTTGAAGGAATTTCTTGGAAATGGCCTAAAAACCACAAAACCCTATTTTGGACTGATGCCTTTGCTGAATGCTCAAAAATCAGTGGGTTTCGAATGGCAATAAGAGAAGAAAAAATGAAAGGCAGATTCTGTTTATATGATTTTTTGAGGGGTTAAAAGTAAGGAAAAGAGGGAAAAATGAAGAATGAGGAGAAATAAACATCTTCGGACTGCCTGGCCTCTTGTTTCATTTGGCCAATTGAGGCTCATGGCTATTACAGCCCAGTCATTACTCAGGAATCTGGAGTTGGGAAAATAAAACCTCTCTTTCTGTACCACTTTCCTGCACCTCTTTTACAATGGCTACACTATTTCCCACATTGCCTGTTTTACTTACTTTCTTAGTATACTTTGTCTTTTTGCCCACAGACAGTTTTATAGCCTCTTCTACTCCTAGTGTATGTATGTGCTGCAGTGTCAGACAAAGTCCGTGTATTTGAATTGATGAATCAGATGACTCAGGTTGGTGTTGAAAAGCCACTTGGACATCAGAATCAGAAAACTTTTATTCGTCCCACAATGGGGAAATTTGCAATCCACAGCAGCCATTTAAAAGGGATGGGGTTGGGGTGGGGGTGAAAGGATAGAAAACAAGATATTCTAAGCATAACAAAATAAAAATGTCAATTGTATACTGTGCAAATGTAAATGTGCAAAACCGTTCCATAAATCACATCACATTCAATGGTAAGACAAACAGGACGAAAATCTGTTGTGGAAAAACGTAGTTGAAACATTCCTGTTTTAGTTCAGTTCGTGGAATTATCCCTTTATCATTTGCCGGCTAATGGCTATCTACGCTAGCTAATAGCTATCTATTCGCTGGCTAATGGTTATCTATTTGCTGGCTAATGGCTATCTGTTTGCTGGCTATTGGCTATCTATTTGCTAGCTATTAGCCATTTATTCACTAGCTGTTGGCTATCTATTCGCTAGCTAATGGCTATTCGCTGGCTGATGGCTATCTATTCGCTGGCTATTAGCTATCTATTCGCTAGATATTGGCTATCTATTCGCTGGCTCATAGCTTTCTACTCGCTAGCTATTGGCTATCTATTCGCTAGCTAATGGCTATCTATTCGCTGGCTGCTGGCTATCTATTCGCTGGCTAATGGCTATCTATTCATGAGCTAATGGCTATCTATTCGCTGGCTACTGGCTATTTGCTGGCTAATGGCCTTCTGTTTGCTGGCTATTCGCTATCTGTTTGCTAGCTATTAGCTATCTATTCACTAGCTATTGGCTATGTATTCGCTAGGTAATGACTATCTATATGCTGGCTGATGGCTATTCGCTGGCTAATGGCTATTCGCTGGCTAATTGCTATCTATTTTCTAGCTAATGGCTATCTATTCGCTGGCTAATGGCTATCTATTTGCTGGCTAATGGCTATCTGTTTGCTGGCTATTGGCTATCTGTTGGCTAGCTATTAGCTATCTATCCGCTGGCATATGGCTATCTATTTGCTGGCTAATGGCTATCTATTCACTGGCTAATGGCCATCTATTCGTTAGCTAATGGCTATCTATTCACTGGCTAATGGCTATCTATTTGCTGGCTAATGGCTATCTGTTTGCTGGCTGATGGCTATCTATTCGCTGGCTAATCACTATCTATTCACTAGCTAATGGCTATCTATTTGCTGGCTAATGGCTTTCTATTTGCTGACTATTGGCTATATGTTTGTTAGCTATTAGCTATTTGCTGGCTAATAGCTATCTATTCGCTGGCTATTAGATGTATATTTGCCATCTATTAGCTATGTTTTCGCTAGCTAGCTAGCTTGTTATCTATTTGAGTTACTTCGGGGTTGAGTGAACTTCGCGTGTGGCTGTAAAGTGACCTTGAGAGTTTTGAAAGGCGTTTTCAGAAATCAAATGTATTGTTATTATTAAGAATGAGGAGCCGCATTGGTCTGCGGTCTTGCTTCTAACTGCTCGGTAAATAGAAAAGGGAAGAATATTGTCCCCACCACACATGGCGAGAATGCCAGAAGGATCAGCATCAGAATCAAAAACGTCTGTGCAGGAAACCGCTCGAAGCCCAGTGCCCATAAGGATGTGGGATGGATGAGGAAGCAGCCGCAGCAGCAATACTTGCTTTGAGATGGATAGATAGACATTTTTAAAAAGTATTTTGCACAAAAAGATGTGGCCAGTGATATATCAGTGGCTCTTAAACTGAGTTCGAAGAACCCTAGGGGTTCGGTGAGTCGGTCTCAGGGGTTCGGTGGATCCTCCGCCGCAGTGGTCCACCCCTCAGTCTAGTCTGCAGTTTGGTGAATATTAAATATATTAAACTGATCTGGTTCGGTGCCTCCAACAAGATTAAGAACCACTACTACATCGAAGCAGATCGAGTGAGAGGTACAGAGTTATTCAGGATTTTTCTGGTGGGGTTGATCAACGCCTCCCGACAAGTTGTGTCCATAATTTGTAAAATCACTTCAAATGACTTCTACTGAGCGTATTTTACAAAGATTCCACGGCATATAGCTATATTTTACGTTTTAAGACTTGCGCTGAATATTCAGGAAGTCTTGTTTTTGAGTTGATGACGATGCCTGAAGTGACGTCACGTCTGGAACGCCCCTGACCGAGAAAGCGACACGCAATGCATTTTGGGTACTTTGTTTGGTCTGAAAACTTCGTGTTGATCCGTGTTGATGGGGAAATTAGAAGGAAAACATAAATAACGCGATGGTGAATCGTGTGTTGCACCAAGACTACTATTTGATACTAGTTGACACAAATTCCCAGCAGACAAATCAGCCCATTTCCAATGGAGCTTGGGCGCCATCTTGTATATTCTGATGGCTCGAATTGATACGCAAGTACTTCTTTAATCGATTGCAAACATTTATGCTTTCCTCTTCAGAACTATTAGAATCATATTCATAACTGGATGAGTAACAAGAAAGCATCTTCACCAAATCTGAAGCCATTGTTTTGATTATAAAGCAAGGCAAAGACGTCCTGGCGCGACGTCACAAACAAGGGGGCGGGACCTTCTGAAACTCGCAATTTCCGGCGTCATTTTGAAATAGTTTTGGGACACTTCAACTCATTTTTATTGGTGTTTTTCATTTGACGAAAAATATCAGCCTGTGTGTTTTGGGTATTTCAGATGCTATAATACACATGTGTCAAAGTCAAGGCCCGCGGGCCAAATCCGGTCCGCCACATCATTTTTTTTGGCCCGCGAAAGCAAATCAAACTTGTTAAATTCCATGATGATTGTTAAATCTGAGCCAAAATTTCATATTTTTGGATGTCAACCACAATAAAAGTCATTATTCTTGACTTCAGATTTGAAAACGAGTTATTCATTAATTTGCTGTGTGCTCTATATGTAATATTTGAAGGGATTTAAACATTCTAATGGGTTCCCCAAATTCATAACGGCCCTGGAGAGGAAACCATAACTACAATCACAAAGTCATTCATTCTTTCGGACTTGCTGTACCCTCTTTGTGATGACATGAAGCAGCCTGTCATCCTTTCACGTGTGTGTTAATTTCACTTCAATTTAACCTTCACCTCATAAAAGTAGCACGCTTCAGGGGTGCTGGACTGAGATCTTGGCCCAAGAGACAACTTTCCGTCAATCAAATGTGCGTCTGGCTTAGACATCCGCCTGCAGCTTTCAGAGGGGTGAGACTCAGAGCTGTGGTCTGTTTCCTGGCTTTGAGAAATGTTCGTTCAATTTCAAGTTCAAGTGAACTTCATTGTCAAACGTGTTCTGTGTGTAACATACTGCACAGATGACATTTCTAAACATAGCACATGGGGAACATTTCTATTGTGGAACATATTCATGTGTTGCATAGTAATCTTAATTTGATGAACTGTCTTAATTTGAAAACTGTGTTTTTTTTATTCATTATTCTTCGATGGCCTGTGTGTCGCAATGACAAGGGTATATTTGCCGGCCTACGTGTCATTCTCATTGGTAGATAGTTGATTAATTATTAAGTCATTCACTGACATTCACAAATTTATTCAGGAATTGAAAATATGACGTAGAGCGCCATTCCCGAATTTGTTTGTTCATGCTTGCATGCTGATAAAGCGCCGGCCATGGCCTCTGGCAATTTTTTTCTATTCCACAATGGGGCAGCATTTCCTTTTTTCCATGTTAATAAAAAAAAAGTCAAAGTCAGCTTTATTGTCAAATATGCTAATATGCATGACATACAGCCCAGATGAAATTACTGTCCTCTCGGACCCAGCATGCAAGGCACTCATAATTACTTAACAAACATAAACATGAAAACGCCAATTTGCCGGGAGAGGGGAGCCGCTGCGTGTTCACACGCCGCCATCTTGGGGAATTTTTTTTTTTGAAAAAATAACAAATATGACAACACAAAGACACAGAGTCATTCTCATCTAAAAATCTAAATCAATATGATGCTGAAGATAGCTATCTCAGCTATCTTCCGGGGACAACATGCTAACTCCATGCAGGAAGGCCCGAGCTGGAATTGAACCTATGAACTCTAACGCTACAGAAAAGCTGTGGGGAGGCGGAGGCCATCCAGGCACGAATGGAGTAGCCTTTTATATGTTCATCAAACTGGTCACCCAGCCATCTCTTCATGCTCAGGAAGCGCATTGACAGATGAATGGAGAGATCATGTCACCAAGGAGGATACAGCCAGTGGGGTTTGGCGACGGGGGTCGGGGCATGATGCTGAACTTGATAGGATGATAGGAGGTAGAGCCATGGAAGTTGAAGTATTATTTTTTTTCATTTTAATCTGCCCACAGCTTTCGGGATCATTCGTGCTGGCCAAAGTAACTTCAACTATATTAGCCAAGATATCACTTCTTGACGCAGTGGTCCTCCACTTTTGCAACCTCTGAATACAGACCCTCCCCAACTTACAAACAAGATGTGTTCCGAATGGTCGTTCGTAAGGTGAATTTGTTCATAAATTGCTTCAGTGCTATACGTATTTTAATCATCATAATAATAATGCATTTCATTTATAAGCGCCTTTCAAAACTCTCAAGGTCACTTTACAGTCACAGGATATGTCTGTGTAAGCTCTCAGTCGTACAGGAGTGGTCCATCGATGAGAAGGTTTCTTCAGCCGTCATCTGTACAAAAGTGAAGGTTTCGGACGTTTCGCCTCCTATCCAAGAGGCTGGAATTGAACCTATGAATTCTAACGCTACAGAAAAGCTGTGGGGAGGCGGAGGCCATCCAGGCACGAATGGAGTAGCCTTTTATATGTTCATCAAAAATTACAAAGAGTCCTTTGGCAACATAAAATTCCTACTTATTTCAAACCGATAAACACGTTAAGGCAAAAATTAGTGCATCCAAAAGATAGGCTACCAAATGAAAAACAAAGTAATGTAGTTTATTCCATACATTGTAAGAATGAAAATTGTAAAGAGCAGTACATTGGGGAGACTCAACAAATTCTCAAAAAAAGACTTTATCAACATCGCAGGGATAACACTAGTGGGCCTCAATCGGCAGTACATTTGCACCTAAAAGCTAGCAACCACTCATTTGACGACAATGAGGTTAAAATCTTAGCGAAAGAACATAGATGGTTTGAAAGGGGCGTAAAAGAAGCGATTCTTATAAAACAACAAAATCCTTCGTTAAATCGGTCTGGTGGGGTGAGGTTCAATTTGGATCGTTCATACAATAGCCTGCTCAGGCAAAACAGGTTAGGCAACTTTCGCAATGCTGATGAGGGTCGTTATGCTGATGAGGTGATACCGGGGGCAGTGGGGGTAATAGGCCAATCGTTAGTCAGGAATGTAGGAACTATCAGTGGGGCCACAGGGAGGGGTCCCCCGCCCCTCCCAACCTGAGAGTAGGGACCTATCATAGCTGTGTCCGGCGCCACCAGGTCTGGACATTAGGGATATATAAATGGGGCCGATACGACCAGTCAGACTTTAGTTCGCTGACGAAGCCTCTTGGATAGGAGGCGAAACGTCCGAAACCTTCACTTTTGTACAGATGACGGCTGAAGAAAACTTCTCATCGACAGTCACAGGATATGTTTTTCTGTGGGTGAAACGCTAGCAGCCACACACTTCAACGTTCACTCAGCCTGGAAACAACTCAAATAGAAAAAAGCTACCTTGCTAGCTAATAGATAGCTATCGAGATAACTAGCTAGGTATATACTGTATATAATAGATTGTTAATAGATAGCTAATAGATGATTGCTAGCTAGCTAGATAGCGATATAGCTAACAGATAACTAAAAAATGCTACATTTAACAAAAACTTCCCAAAAGGATACTATAATGCAATTTTCGGGGAGATTGGGGAGGGGATGAGGTACTTACTACTAGATAGCTAGCCAACCAGCTAGCTAGCTAGCCAGCTAATAAATAGCAAATAGACAGCAAATAGCTAGCTCTCTTGAAGTAAGGGACAAGCAAGACCCGATACCGGGCGTCTATCATAGATTTTGTATGGAATGTATGTTTAAGGTTTATATAAGTATATTTATGGCTTGTATAAGTGACCTGGATTAGGTTATACTGAAAAAAAAACATTTCATAAAATATATGCTCTATAAAGATATGCGCATGTACAACTGGAGAGAATACTACATATGTTCCTACAAAAATGTTCGTATGTACCGTTGTCCGTAACTCGAATGTTCGTAAGTAGAGGTGCGTCTTACAGCCAAACATGTCTAACGGATAGATTTTTTTTTCTAACTCAAAATCTGACAATTTAGGGGTGTACACTGTAAATTGACTTGATTCGCATATTTAGATGGAATTAGATGGAGGATACTGATTCGCTGTGTCGACCCCTGAAGGGAAAATTGACTTGCAAAGTACAAATGAGCTCTGTAATACATCCTTCCATCCATTTTCCAGACTGTTTTTATCCTCAGTGGGGTCGCGGGGGATGCTGCAGCCTATCCCAGGCGTTTTCGGGCACAAGGCGGAGGAACCCCTGAACCGGTTGCCAGCCAATCGCAGGGCACACAGAGACAAACAACCATTCGCTCTCACAATCACACCTAGGGACAATTTTAAGTGTTGAATCATCCTGTCATGCATGTTTTTGGAGTGTGGGAGGAAACCGGAGGACCCGGAGAAAACCCACGCGGGCCCGGAGGAGAACATGTAAACTCCACTTGGCTACAGGGCCACCCAAGCCCTGTAATATATTAAATAATCAACCTCTCAATGTTTAATTTGATGAATTTATTAAAATGGTTCGAGGTATTTTTTTCGTATTTTTATTAGCTAGATTTTTAAATTAGATTTTACAGTTGCGTACTGTTATATTGCATTTTTATAGAATGGATGGGTTCAATTATTGTAGCGTGAAAGCACCGCCTGTCACTGCTATGTACCAAGAACTGTTTTTAATATTTTACTCTGAAGTGGCGCCACACCAAATAAAAAAAAAGTCTCCCACAGTCACTTCAAACTAACAGTCGCGAAGGCAAACTTTTTGATACAGTTCTTATTGTGGTTGTCATAAGTGTGTCTGTGTTCGTGTTCTTGCAAGTGAATGAACTTTATACGTTGTCGTAACATGATCACATAGTATTGTAGGTAAGAACAAAAATAGGCTAAAAGTTAACATGGGGATTTAATATGACAGATTTGAAACATTCTCAAAAAAACGATTGGAAACATTGTCAAAAGTTTTCGGAAAGAATTTCCGACGCTGACGATGTTCCCTGCAAAGCTCAGTGTGGCTTGTTTAAATCCAAATTGTAACGCTGTAGTCAGCAGTATCATGCAAGAAAAAAAAACAAGACTCCTAATCATAGTCAGCCTTTGTGGTTCGTCACCACATACGTCTCTATAAATCAACTTGTAGCTCCTTCTTTTCAAACACCCAAGATAATAACGTAAGATGTTCCTTCTGTGTAGGCTCTTAGGCGTACAGGAGTGATCCATCGATGAAAAGGTTTCTTCAGCCGTCATCTGTACTTCATTGAAGGTGTCAGACGTTCTGCTCCTCATCCGAAAAGCTTCGTCAGCGAACTAAAGTTTTGCTGGTATTTTTGGCCCTATATTTTAGTTCGCTTACGAAGCTTTTCGGATGAGGAGCGAAACCTTCAAAGAAGTAGAGATGACGGCTGAAGAATCCTTTTCATCGATGAAATATTCCTGTGGACCAAACAGGCCATGCACATTTCAATGTGGTCGACCTTTCACCTCTGTAACTGGTGTGTTAAAGTGAGTGAAAGTGAGCTGCTAGGTAGTTGTGTGTTTGTGTTTTTGTGTGGGTGTCTGTCATGTTTTTTTTTGGGGTCTAAACCAGGCTGTCTGGCCTCTATATGGCCCATGTACTGCGCGTCTCCATGTCTGCTGTTACTTGTCCTGCGCTTTAAACAGCCTCTTATTTATGACCTGACTAGATCTCAGTCCAAGTGCCTGAGGCAGAGGCGAGGTAAGAGAGCGCATAACCATCGCACAATACATTCCTCTGCACATGACTGACAGACAACTTGACTTTATTGGACGACTCAGAAATAACTGTGAAAATTGCTGATTCAACTGCCCAAAGTTGCTCTTAATGCTTTGTCATCAATTATATTTTTGTGGTACGTTCCCCCATATAAATCTTTCTACGTTAAATGTATACCGTATTTTCCAGTGTATAAGGCGCACCCAAAAGCCTTGATTATCTTCAAAAGATGGCCCTGAGCCTTATATGCAGGTGCGCCTTATATGTGAAGTATTTTTAGTCAAATGCAAAACACCAATAAAAATGAGTTAAAGTGTCCCAAAACTACTTCAAAATGACCTCGGAGATGCCGAGTTTCAGAAGGTCCCGCCCCCTTGTTCGTGACGTCACGTCAGCACGTCTTCGCCTTGCTCTACAATCAAAACAATGGCTTCAGATTCGGAGAAGATGCTTTCTTGTTACTCATCCAGTTATGAATATGATTCAAATAGTTCTGAAGAGGAAAGAATAAATGTTTGAAATCGATTAAAGAAGTCCTTTCGTATCAATTCGAGCCGTCAGGTCTCCAATTTAGCGTCCCAGAAAATTCACAAGATGGCGCCCAAGCTCCGTTGGAAATGGGCTGATTTGTCTGCTGGGAATTTGTGTCAACTCGTATCAAATAGTAGTCTTGGTGCAACACACAACGATTCACCATCGCGTTTTTTTATGTGTTTTCCTTCTAATTTCAACATCAACATGGATCAACACAAAGTTTTCAGACCAAATAAAGTACCCAAAATGCATTGTGGGTCGCTTTCTCGGTCAGACGTGATGTCACGTCAGGCATCGTCAACTCGAAAACAAGACTTCTTGAATATTCAGCGCGAGTCTTAAAACGTAAAATATAGCTATATGCCTTGGAATCTTTGTAAAATACGCTCTGTAGAAGTCATTTGAAGTCATTTTACAAATTATGGACACAACTTCGGTTGTCGGTTGTCCTTTAAGGGCATACAAAAAACTTGTGTGATGCCACATGCATACTTTAATTGGCGCTTTCCTTCATGTGAACGCAACTGCCATTGCCGATTTTTTTTTTTATGCGAGGCAGGCAAGAGAAAGAGGGATGGGTGCTTTGAGCACATCCCTCTCTCTTTTTTAGACTCACTCCTCCTTTTTTTGTGGTTAAATGCTGCGGAAAATTGGACGTCCCGGCAAAGCAGAGGTGGATGTTTTTTTTCCCCAAAGTAGAGTGCGGATGAAGCACATTCCAGGGGAAAGCTGTGTAAATCCCTCCATTGATTTGGTGCGAAACCTTCCTGACCTCTGGAATACATTAGATTAACTATAGAGGCCATGTGCACACATTTCTCTCGGCTCAACCGTCAGCCTATTCAAACTCGGTGGCAGTAGCAGGCTGCCCGTCCACCCCGTCCCAAACACACAGCCCGGATACCAGAGGCAGATGGGCCCACACCCACTCTTATACTCCAAACCCGATTACACTTTTGTGCGTGATTGTGTATTCATTCATGTGCTAGTAGCTTAAAAACATATTTACCGGTACTTCTTTTCCAACTGAAGCCCCTAAACTGTAAATTAACGACTCAATTCTTTCACATTAGTGTTCGTGATTTAGATTTAAGTTAACGCTATACCCCTCCCCCGAAAAAAATCTCGATTTCTTGCTCAGAATAAATTAGGTGAACCTGTTTTTCAAACATGTAAATTGAGTGCAGACTGATGACATTTTTAGGAGGCCAACTTTAGACGCTAACCCACAGCTATTTATGTATATTGTATGCCACCTCTCAGATAAACAATTAACTTAACTCAGCAACAAATCATCTAACTAACTAACTAACTAACTAACTAACTAACTAACTAACTAACTAACTAACTAACTAACTAACTAACGTAGCGAATAAATGGCCAACTAACTAACTAACTGACCGACTAACTGACCAACTAGCTAACTAACTAGCTAACTAAGCAGCTAACCAACTCGTTGATCAACTAACCAACTAACTAACTAACTAACTAACTAACTAATCAATCAGCTAACTAACCAACTAGGTTACTAGCCAACTAACTAACTAACAGGCAGGCAGACATAAACATATTTTGAAAAAAAAATATTTGCTTCACTGGTATGAAAAAGGTTATTAAAATTCAGTGGCGCGCCGTGCATGTCACTACTAGGCCTTCAGTAGTGCTATGTCTGAATCACTCCACAGCTGCGAGTGTGGTGTGATTTATTACACATCCACTACAGATTGACGTTGGCCAGGAATTAACTAGTGACTTAAAGAAACTTAAGAAATACTGTCACCAAACTGATCAAAATTTTACCAGGAATGTGTAGATTGACGATAACCTCACAAAATGGCAATATTATTTGCTATTTTTGCTAGCTTCGGAGCTGTCTAACTTTTATGATGTCCACGTATTCTTGAAAAGTCCGTCTTGAAAATGGCTAGAACAGTATATCTGCAACCAAATCAATTTATTTTCCTCCTTCAGCCATTGTGGGTTAAACAAAAACTCTATTAAATCAACAAAACAGTTTATTTGCTTATGAAGCTCGCTACAGATACAGTGTGCTAGCACTGGCCAGTATGCGCTTACCATAGCGGCTAGTGATACTATGATTGGCTAGTGACTTGCCAATCATGTGACTAGCCAATCATAATTTGCATTGGGTTGCCAACTCAAACTCTGATTGGTTAAAGCGACTGTTTCATCGACGTTGATTTTTATCCTCCAGAGCCTGCAGAACTGATTGTGAAGGCGTCCAGGTAGATTTCTGACCGATGGCTGAAATGTGATTGGTTAAATGCTTAAATACGAAAAGACACATCCGGAAGCAACGCGACAAGGGAAAAGCAATCAAAGGAAGCTGAATGACAATTTGGAATTATTTAATAAGAATTCATGGACAAAATATAATTCACATTAGTCCATGATTCAGATATTTTTAGGCCAGCAGAGAAGGCCTTGCAGGCCCTAAAGGCCCAACACTGTTCAAATTCCCTTTTATATGAAATACTACAGACATTTTGTTCAAACCAGCACCTATAGTTTACTTACTAAGCTGTTTTCATGCATATTTTTATACATGCATTGACTTCTTTATCTGGTTATCTCTTCTTTATTTGTTTTTTTCTAGATCATGCCATCCATTGAATTCTACTGTTACGCTTATCTTCAGTTTGACTGCATAGCAAACTGATCTAATCTTTCCTGTTGCATGAAGTAACATGACTTTCCACGCTTGTGTCCGTACCGCTGGATCATATTGCACATTCTACCAAAAAGTCATATTGTCATATTTGAACTAAAACAAACACGTATTTGTCAAATGGTTCCGTTGCTATTTTGATTGTATCCAGGTTTAGACTGAAAAAGTACCCCTGTGTTATGTTGATGCCGCAGACCAAGGACGGTTTTGCTAAATAATAATAAACTGGTACTCCGATTGCATTGCCACACTTCCAGTATTTATGTATTTATTATTTGTTCTTAAACAGGTTGCCCACCATGTGTGTATAAAATCCTTTAACAAAATCTAAATGCACCAACTGCTACAGTATCTCTGTGCACACTGCAGTTCATGTTTTCATTGCAATTTATTTATTTGTTTATGTATGTATGTATGTATGTATGTATGTATGTATGTATGTATGTGTGTGTGTGTGTGTGTGTGTGTGTGTGTGTGTGTGTGTGTGTGTGTGTGTGTGTGTGTGTGTGTGTGTATCTATGTATGTATCTATGTATGTATGTATGTATGTATGTATGTATGTATGTATGTATGTATGTATGTATGTATGTAGATAGGTAGGTAGGTAGGTAGGTACGTATGTAAGTAAAAATATAAACAACAAATAAATAAATAAGTGTGTGTGTGTGTGTGTGTGTGTGTGTGTGTGTGTGCGTGCGTGCGTACTTACGTACGTACGTACTTATGTATGTATGTAAGTAAGTAAGTAAGTAAGTAAGTAAGTAAGTAAGTAAATAAGTAAATAAGTAAATAAATAAACAACAAATAAATAAATAAATAAGTGCGTGAGTGCGTGTGTACTTGCGCATTTATTTATTTATGTATTTATTCATTTATTTATGTGTATTTTTTTTTTATTTATGGGTGTGTTTATTTATTTATTTATTTATTTATTTATTTATTTATTTATTTATTTTATCTGAGAGTATCCCTCCTCACATTTCCTACACCTTTTCTTTTTCTCTGCCAATAGAGTATTCTTCCTTTTGCTGTCCCCTTCGCTCCATCGGTTTATTGTTAGTGCACTCGGCCGCGCATGGAAGAAGCAATTGCACAAAACCGCCGACCCAGCTTGGCATTTGACAAAAAGGGTGTGAAACGTAGACAAGGCCCCTCTCAACCATTTGCTGTCTTTGCTTTGCGTCAAGGTGTCAGAGGTCACCGACCCTACAATTTTTCAGCCTATCATCTCCTATGACAGGACCATTTCAAATGTTAGGAGTGTTGTTTGTTCTCCCAAGGGCAAATTGAAGTTTATTTTAAAACGTCGGCATTGGCGAACCGCAAATTCACACCCAACAAATCTGTTTATTGTCGGGGCTCGGAGTTTCTGAATGGTGAAAGGTTGATTGGGATGGCAGGGGTGACGGGGTGACGGGGTGAAGGGCGGGGATCTCTTCTGCTGCTGGAGTTTGTCACTGCAGTAGCAATTGGGATGGATAGCATTAGGATTTTCAGGGATCAGCTTGCAAGTTGTGTCTCACTCCCTGACTTTCACTCTTCCAGTAATTCTCAATCAGGTTTCTCTTTTTCTCCACATTGACAACAAACACTGACAAGTTTTGAGGGTGAGAGATTAGAGTATATGTCGGTTTCAGCGGCAGGTTGTGCCTTCAATAGTGCTATGTCTGAATCCATCCACAGCTGCGAGTGTGGTGTGATTTACTACACATTCACTAGAGGGTACCGTTGGCCAGGAAATAACTTGTGACTTCAAGAAACTTAAGGAATACTTTCTTAATGATCTATCAATTCCTGCAAAATCCGTCTTAAAAATGGCTTTAACGATAAATCTCCAACCAAATCAACACAACAATCTATTTGCTTATGCAGCTTGCTACAGATATGCTAGCTCTGGCCAGTATGCGCTTATCACTAGCGGCTAGTGATACTATGATTGGCTAGTGACTAGCTATTTAAGTGACTAGCCAATCATAGTTAGCGAAAACTCTGATGTTTCCACCTCCTTCCAACCTTCCCTTGTCCAACTTGAATGATGTCCACGTGTTCTTGAAAAGTCCGTCTTGAAAATGGCTTTCACAGTATATCTGCAACCAAATCCATTTATTTTCCTCCTTCAGCCATTGTGGGTTGACAAAAACTGCTATTAAATCAACTAAACAATTTATTTGCTTATGCAGTTCACTACAGTTACATTGTGCTAGCACTGGCCAGTATGCGCTAATCACTAGCGGCTAGTGATACTATGATTGGCGAGTGACTTGCCAATCATATGACTAGCCAATCATAATTTGCTTTGGGTTGCTAATTCGAAATCTTATTAGTTAAAGCAACAGTTTCATCATTATGCTCCAGAGCCTGCAGAACTGATTGTGAAGGCGTCCACTGAGATTTCTGACACTGGTTACAAATGATGCCTCAAATGTGATTGGTTAAATGCTTAAATATGAAAACACACATCTGTAAGCAGCACAACAGGGGAAAGTCAAAGAAAAGAAGCTGTAAGACAAATTGGAATTATTGAAGAATAATTCATGGACAAAATATCATTCACATTAGTCTGTGATTCAGATATTTTAGGCCAGCAGAGAAGTCCTTGCAGGCCCACCACTAGTAGGTTTTCACGTTGACGATTCAGCGTCACATGGAATCCATTGTTTTGGGTATTGAACTACAGTGCTTTGAAACGATGTGAGGACATCCTTTAGTCATCACCCGTTCAGACATACAGTGAGACCTCAACTTACGAACTTAATTGGTTCCCAGACAGAGTGTGTAAGGCGAAAAGTGTGTATCTCAAAAAAAATTCCCATAGGAAACCATTAAAATGGGAATAATCCGTTCCCAGGTTTCCATAAAATATACTTTTCAACTAAATAAGCCTTAAAACTACACACAACCTATCTTATTCTATGTATAATAAATGTGCTATTGTATTGTAATGAAATAAATACACTGCATTGTATCATAAAGTCACTTTATTTACATTTGTGATGGTCATTGATGGCTTGATGGAATGGCGTTGGAGGTCGAAGGTCAAAGGGAATTGCTGTTTGGAAAGAGAGGACATGAGGACTGTAATTAAAGAAATAAACTGTGCTGTAAAATAGTTTTATTTACCTTTTTGATGGTCGTTGATGGCTTATGGAAGGAGAGCCACCTTCCATAAGGACTGTTGGTAACTTAACCTCTGGTGCTGTTCGGTCGTGTGCTTCCGCCGAAGATCACTCCGCCAGCCGTGGTGGGTGTGTATTATGAAAATAGTGCTTATTATAAGGTTTAATTTTCAGAAATTTGACGTTTGTAAGACGAAAAGTTTGTAAGATAAGGTGTTTGTAAGTTGAGGTCTCACTGTACAGTATAAGTATGTTCATTCAAATAAGGACTCCATATATTTTCCCTGGCATGGTTCAGAGGTGAATTTAAACGTATTTTTTTTTATGACTGAGAAAAACGCTGCTTTGTCTTGAAGTCGATTCAGCTCTGCAGATCAGCATGTCCAGGTGCATCCAGTTCCCTCCTTAGTTTACATGCCCGTGGGAAGATTTTTAATCCAACCTGCATTGCACAACTCATAGCTTCAGACATTGCTGAAGGTGAGTGCGTGTTGGAAATAGAACCTGGCAAATGATGACAGATGAGGTTTTTTTTCGGCGGAAGATGCCAGAACTCAAGCGCATGATTAGAATTTGCAAGATGTGGGACATAACAATGTAAAACTGTCAGGCTGAGCTGCTCAAGGGGGCATGCTGCAACCTGACGCACTGAGTGGAACCAGAGTTGAGCCTTTCCAGGAAGCACAGGAAATCCTATAAACATTAAGCATAAACTGATAATGGAACGTTTTGTTAATTTGGATTTCCAGAGCAAAGGTCATTTGTACCTGTAGCTATCCTAGGCATACAGAATATACTGTATGAAGTCGTATTTTCCAAACTGCCCTAAATGCAGCTTTTTTTTATAGGGAAAAATATTTGCTGAAATACGAACCATAAAAAAAACAACAATAAAAATCTGTCAAATTGATTCATTGACTCAGAACTCATTCAACAGAAGTTATTATGCACTATGGCACTATAGACCTTTTATCTCATTTTACTTTGTAGAAAACATTGTATATTTATTTAATTTATTTATTTCCATTCTTACTGGATGTAGTGCAGATGCACTTATCCCAGGGGTCAAAGGGCAGGGCCCTGGCGAGAAGGTTCCACCTCAGGAGACCGCTCAGCCCAAATTAGACTGTAGATTGGCATTCATGGTCATATTAATTAACTTTAGCAGCTCAACTCGCTATCCCCAAAGAAAACGTATGCTTTGCCTCAATAGCTCTGTTTCATTTTAGCAAGGACAAAAGTCTACAAATACCCTTTTTCTATATAGCTAGCTATTTATCTAGTTAGCTAGCCCTTTTATCTATCTATCTGGGCTTTAGCTATCTATCTATCTATCTATCTATCTATCTATCTATCTATCTATCTATCTATCTATCTATCTATCTATCTATCTATCTATCTATCTATCTATCTATCTATCTATCTATCTATCTATCCATCCATCCATCCATCCATCCATCCATCCATCCATCCATCCATCCATCCATCCATCCATCCATCCATCCATCCATCCATCCATCCATCTATCTATCTATCTATCTATCTATCTATCTATCTATCTATCTATCTATCTATCTATCTATCTATCTATCTATCTATCTATCTATCTATCTATCTATCTATCTATCTATCTATCCATCCATCCACCCATCTAGCTAGCTCTTCAGCTATCTATTTATCTAGTCACCTATTTAGCTATTCAGCTATCTATTTAGCTAGCAAGCTATTTAGCTATTCAGCTATCTATTTAGCTATAAAGCTATTTAGCTATCTATTTAGCTAGCAAGCTAGCTATCTAGCTATATCATTTAATCAGAACATGTTCTTTATTCCATCAATTACCTACTTTTTCCCATTTTCCTGCCACAAGGCTCACCAATATATAGAGTTGTGAAAAGCACAATTAAATGTGTGGGTGTGGTGTGGAAAACACCACACAGCCAAGGTCAAGTCTGTAACTGCCACCATGGGCAGTAATTTAGGTGCTGCGGCCAGGGTTTTCTTCCAATAGCAACCAAGCAGAATGAGTTAAGGTGGGACACTGGAGGTGTTGAGGGCGCTGGTGGTAATGACTTGTTGATGACATCAGAACATAGAGCAGAGTCTTTTCGAGGCTCTGGGGTTAAAGGTCAGACAGCCCATTGCCTGACCTTGTGATTTATTCCCGGGGCCCCTTCAATTTATAAATACAATAAGAGCTATGTGTATACTGGGAATGTGCATCTCTCTGAGGTGATCACGTCCAAATATCCTGAAGAAACACATAGTTTGTTTCCACAGGTCTATTTAACACTCATTTTGTCACAAACACCCAGCATAAAATGGAGGCAAGAACGACAATCTGCAGTCAATTGCTTCAGATGAAAATACTCGCAAATGCACACAAATGCTTTGACTACAAAGTGAAAGTCCATCACATTGGTCTTTGCCGTAGAACTAGTGTATCAGAGTAGTATTAAGAATAACTCGTCTTAGGACCTATTATGTTTAAATGGTGGTTATTTAGGACGGGCTGTCCAACTTTTAATATTTAACCTGGCATCCTGTTGCTCCCAGGAAAGAAATTCCATGGGACCACTGTTGTCAGCACAAATGTCTAACCTCCCCCGCGTCCCTCCAACAATGGATGAAGACCAGTCGCTAAATCAAACCCATTTCTCTAAACCATGTAAAATTACCTAAGTCCATTACATGATCTGACTGTTTTTTTAAATTCATCATCATCTTTTTTTTGTGTGTGTGTGTGTCCGGTGTTCTTGTTGATAGCCGCTTTCACTTTAGCCTCTTTTGGACATCAACCCTTTTAGTCTTAGGCACATGTTAGTCGGACGTGATCATTGTAGCGCAGTTTTAATCAAGAACAACTCAAAAAAGGTTCTTGACTCGCATTAATCAATGAAAATTTGAAAATGTTTTCGTCTAGTTTTTGTCAGATTTGTCAATAATAATTGATAGTAATCAATAATATTTGATATTTGTTTAATAACAGTTGTAATAAGTGGCATTGAAAAATACCACATTAAGAAAATAGAATGACCAATCTAAGATAATTCAATCATCTTGGATACCCCCCACAAAAATATCTATCTATCTATCTATCTATCTATCTATCTATCTATCTATCTATCTATCTATCTATCTATCTATCTATCTATCTATCTATATATATATATATATATATATATATATATATATATATATATATATATATATATATATATATACAGGTAACATCCGACTTACGACCACCTGTACTTACGACCATGACCTCCATTTATACCTCCATATTCAACATTTTGAATGGATTTCGACTTACGACCGTTTGGTCGGAACGGTCCTCGGTCGTAAGTCGGATGTTACCTGTATATACATACTTTAACATTAACAACTCTCATTCTGAAGTATATTATTCCCATTTGTTGGTTACACCAGAGCATCAAAATGATATTTTGTTATTGCATTGAATAATGGTTTTATGATGACCATTTGAAGGGATTATTCCCATTACTTGTTTCATCAAAATTTGGACAAATGGATCATAAATATTCATACTACTCAAAGCACTCGATGAGAAGGTTTCTTCAGTCGTCATCTGTACTTTTTTGAAGGTGTAAGATGTAGGAACAATGTATGTATCGATGTAGGAACAATCAGTGGGGCCACAGGGAGTGGTCCTCTGCTCCCCCCAACCTGAGAGTAGGGACCTATCATCTGGCGCCGCCATGTATGGATATTAGGGATAAATAAATAGGGTCGATGCGACCAGTAAGACTTTAGTTCGCTGACGAAGCCTCTTGGATAGGAGGCGAAACGTCCGACACCTTCAAAAAAGTACAGATGACGGCTGAAGAAACCTTCTCATCGATGGACCACTCCTGTACGACTGAGAGCTTACACAGACGTACTCAAAGCACTATTCTTACCAAAACATTTCCCCTGTTTAGAACCTATATATGGTTCACATTAAATCTGATTTGTGTGTCTACCTACCGTCTCACTACATTTGGCCCTCATCCCTCAGCCGCATACAGCTTTGCGCATTTGTTTCATATTTTGCACAGGATGTGACTCACTAGTGTTTGATGTTTTAATTACACTCCAGTCAGTGATGTGTAATGGCAGCGCAAGGAAAGGCCTCGGTAAAATTTGGTGTAGTACAATTACAATAACACATCGATGCCATTCATGATCAAGGGTAGCACTATTGAAGTCGACAAGCTTGCACAGGACAAGCGTGATTCGTCAAGCATGTTTTGCTTTTCTGGCCTAGTTCATTGAAATAGAGTAGAGTGTATATATGCAGCAATGCGGTAAAAGACATTACAGAAGCAACTCCACAATCTCCAACTGTGATTTGTGTCAAACACAAGTCTTCAGATATACTATATAGCTTATGCAGCTCACTACCAATACAGTGTGCTAGCTCTGGCCAGTATGCGCTTATCACCGGTTAGTGATACTATGATTGGCTAGTGACTAGCCATTTAAGTGACTAGACAATCATAGTTTGCGAAAACTCTGATGTTTCCACCTCCGTCCAACAGGGCTTGGGTTGCAAACTTGGACTGTGATTGGTTAAAGCAACAGTTTCAACGACTTTGATTTTTATGCTCCAGAGCCTGCAGAACTGTTTGTGAAGGTGTCAGGTAGATTTCTGACCCTGGTAACAAATAGTGGCTGAAATGTGATTGCTTAAATGCTTTAATGCTTAAATATGAAAACGCACATCTGGAAGCAGCAGTTGAAAAGTAATGAAAGGAAGCTGAAAGTCAATTTGGAATTATTTAATAAGAATTAATGGACATAGCTTAAGTCTGTGACTGAGATATTTTTAGGCCAGCAGAGAAGGCTTTGCAGGCCTTGAAAATCTGCCACTGGTTTAAACGCATTCTTTCCATGGACAGTGCAAAGTGAGAGAGCCAATGTGTTGCTTTCAAATGCTGCTAAGATTGCATTGCCACGTTCTTTCCCTTTCACTGCCGTTTCTTGTTTTCAAACAGTGGACCAGCAGGACGAAGGAAGCTAGCGGTCCGAATAAGAACATCAATGGCACTGTGATTGATGGACCACCACAGTGCCTGGCATTGACTCCATGTAGTTTGTAGTCAACAGCTCTTGAGACTCTGCTCACCCCTGCTAACCCGCTACCCAAAAGCCAAGCCGTGGAGAATAATGATGGAGGAGAAAAATCTAATCGTGTTTGTCTTAAGTCAATAAAAATCTCCCTATCCATATGTTTGTTGGTATAATGGGAGAGAATGAGCAGAATTCAGCTCAAAGATTAGGTACAACTTGGATTGCAGAAAAACCAACACATTTGAGATTAATACCTACAGATAATTTTCGAGCACGATTGTCAAAACCAAGGCACTGGGGCCAAATCTGGCTCGCCACATCATTTTATTCGGCCCGCGACAGCAAATGAAATGTGTGAAATTCCATGATGCTTGCTAAAGTCCGAACCAAAATTTCAAATTGCCCCACATAAACCACAATAACAGTCATTATTATTGGCTTCAGATTTGAAAACTAGTTATTCATTACTAATGTGTGGAGGGGATTAAACATTCTAATGGTTTTCCCAAATTCATAACATCCTTCATTATGATTGGCTAGTCACATGATGGACTAGCCGCGAGTCAGTAGCTAGTGATACTAGCCGCTAGTCACTAGCCAATCATAGTATCGCTAGCCGTGAGTGAAAATAGCATACTGGCCAGAGCTAGCACACTGTATCGGTTCCCTTGATTTAATAGAAATGGATTTGGTTGCAAATTTACTGTTAAAGCCATTTGCAAGATGAACTTTTCAAGAAAAAAATTCACATCATTAAGTAAGGTCGGTCAGTTATTTCCTGGCACATTTATTATACATAAAATAAGGTATATTTTCTGTAGTTTTAAGGCTTATTTAGTAGAAATTTATGTTTTATGGGGACCTAGGAACGGATTATTCTCATTTTTAATGGTTTCTTATGGGAAATAAATGTTTGGCAGACGATTTTGCCTTATACACACGTTCTAGGAACCAATTAAGTTCGTAAACTGAGGTATCACTGTATTGTGATGATTTAATAGCATTTTTGTCAACCCACAATGGCTGAAGGAGGAGAAGAAAAGGATTTGTTTGCAGATATATCGTTAAAACGGTTTTCAAGACGGACTTTTCTAGAAAAGTTGGCCATCATTAAGAAAGGTCGGTCAGTTATTTCCTGGCTAATGCTACCCTCTAGTGGACTTAGTAGTAAATCACACCACACTTTCTTCAGTCTGGAATGATTCAGATGTAGCACTACTGAAGGCCTAGCAATAAAATCCACGGCCCGCCACTGGTTATTTATTATCTATCATTATCATCCTTCTTGTTATGTTATGATAGTGATAACCTCTTGTGTGTTATTGTCTTAATTCAGTTCTAATGTGTCTCGTTGTGATTGTGAAGCCATAAAAGGAACGTTCATTCTTCATTATATATGTTCATTCTGATTATCACTGGGTCAACTGGGAGTGGCATAGAGGTGACTTAATGAAGCTACAGTTTGAAATATCCGTTGTGTGCACGGATTTATCGTTAGAAAAGGAATAATCTAAAATAAATATGAGCTTTTACAGGGCCTCGAATTTGAATCCTGCTTAGGGTCTCGTGGAAACGCGGTCCAGCTCTGTTTTGGCTTAGTTCAAGTTTGGATTCAATGGTCTGTTGCAGACCGTGAGATGTCGCGTTTTATTCACTAGGGGGCGCTACAACCGTGGCGCGTGTCTCGCTTTCAATGAGCTGAAGACGATCTCACACGCTCGGATGGTTGAATGGGCGGAGGGAGGCGAGGCCCAAAAGCACTGCGGCCAGGAAGCAGCTCGAATTACAGCGGGAGGGAGGTGGTGGGGTGGGGGGCATTTGTGGCTGGGAGGAGGGAGAAAAGCAGTGTGGAGACGTAAAGAGGAGAAAAAGCCAGTAAACCTGACAAAGCGTCTGCATAAAACACTGCGTGGAGTGTCGGCAAAGAGGAAAAGGGGGACACTAACCGATGGATTTTAACCCATTTTCAAGCGGACATTTTTGGTCTTGTACCTCCTAATTTCACATCCAACCTCGGACTGACTTTTTGAGTTGACAAGTGCACAGCTGGATTGTTGTTGCGCCCGAGCAGAAGAAACTTGGTGACGAGGAGGAAAGTTTCGGTGCGACTTGACTGCCTTTTTTTAACCCCCCCCCCCCATCCCTCTTCCACGGATAAAACGTAGGATTTCTTTGAATGGCAGCGCAGTATTCCGCAAATCAGATTTGGAATATATTCTGCGATTTGATCTGAGATTGGATTAGTAAACGACATATTTCTTTTCGGAGGGTTTAGGAATTGGGAGACAATCCTCCGTTTGGATTGAGCTCATGTTCTGTCCTCCCTTATCCCTGAATGCCAAAACAGAGTTTTGCGATTTTAACTCCACTCTGGTAAGTGTTTCTTCGGTTTACGATCCAACTCAAGTTTGCATGCACATTCCATTCTCTTGCTATGTCAATGCAAAAACTTTTGACATTTTAAGTTTTAAGATAAGGTGTATATCTTCAGGGCAAAAAAAATCACATCAACCCCACCTTAGAATATGCAATCACACGTATTGACAAATGCATGCAAACACTCTGTATTGAACTTCACTGAAAGAATGTTTACCCCCCCCCAATCCACAGAAAAAAAACAATCCTTGTTTATTTTAGAAGCCGAAGAACTATACAACATTTTGCATCATTACTTTAGAATCCATTAACTTGGGTCTTGGTTATTTATTACTATGCTTAACTTTCTACATTGCTTTTATGGTGCCAATTATCCCGTGACTGCAGTTGCTTTTGTTTTTTTTCTCCACTGCTTTGGGGCCCCTAAATCACTGAATGACACCCCCACCAATTGAGAAAAAGCCAACTAATTTGAATCTCAATAGAAATTCAATCAGCGCCAAGATATTTCATTCAGAGTCTGCTTTAAATGAAGACGGTGCTTACGTTCGAAGCACAGAAACACTATTAGAAAGTACTTTCTAGTCCACTCTTTAATTTTTTACATTAATTTGTGTTATTTTGTACGCTTTTATCTTTTTGCGTTTTACCAAAGTGAAGTTTGGTGAATAGTATAGTAATGCACATTTATTAATGTAATTATTATATTAATAATTACTTCATCTTCGTGACATTAATTGCAATGCCCATTCAGTTAAATAAATGTCAAGAAAACAAACAAATTAAAAAATCGAAATATTGTATTTGTGAAGTTTGGGGAGGTAAATTAAGATCTGATGTCTGCCATAATCCGACTGCTAAATTGCACCAATGTTATAATATATGTGAATGTTACGGTTGATTTACAGAAACAGTTCTGCGGAAGCAATCAACTGGTGTCGGTCGCTCTTTACGGACCCTCAGAACAAAGTTGATTGTGATCACTGATAAAAAAAAGTCAGGTTTTAATTTGAAACAAATAACTTAAACGACAATATTTTGATGATTACTCTATGGCGAATAGCAGTTGTCTAAGCTGATTTTTCTGCATTGATGAAGCATAGAATTTGAGGTTGACTGCGTATTAACTTCTGGTACTTCACAGCTTATTCACATCTTTAGAATCGGATTGTTTGCGTGATATTGTAAAGCCTTCTACAGTTGACATGTCTGTCTTTGTCTTTCAAGACAGCTGAACCTGTGAAAAACAGAGAAAACGGAGCTCTATTAACCATTGTCTTAATTCCGTTCTCAGCCCAGGTGATCGGGTGAATTCCAGTGCCTGACAGTCCAATCCGGCAGCAGTTGATGATTGGGTGGCCCCCGTCAGATGGGATCAGTGTCCAGGGGGCAGTGGAGACGGGGGGTATGGGGAGCACTGGCCACCTCTAACGGGATGGCCTCGTGTGCCTGGCTGCTCGCTGCCGTCCTGCTATCCTTATTGACCGTCAGCGTAGCCCGTCCACCGCTAACCGCCACCAAGGAAGAGGAGCCTACTCTGGAACCTGAAGGTGAGCGGCCAAAGCGGGTTGGGAGTGATGCTTTGAGATGGAGGATAGTGTCAGTGTATGAAACTTTTGAACGGCTTGATTCTGTAAAGCAAACACAAATGGCTCATGGAAGGTGTGGTTCACACTGTAAAATGTTTTCAAAAGTATACACATTGAAAAGGGCGCAACAAACATTGACTCATTGATGTTTTGTCATCTGTTACTGATGTTTGCTACAGTTCAGGCTGTGCGTGAGTGTGAAAAGCAGTTTGGTGAAACCGTGTAGGTTGAGACGCTATTTATGCTGGCAGCATTCTCATGCCTGGAATGAAGTGAGACGGAAAGAGAGAAAGTAGGAATGCGATCATATGCTTTCACTGGCTCGGGAATTAAAAATTTGAACCTGCTGCGTTTTATCTTCTTGATTTTCCTGCAAATCAGTGTCTTAAAAGGAATTATACACATATTTTAGTTGCTGAGGTCACAAATGATTGTTCTGCAAGGAATTTTACAGATTAACTCATTCACTGCCATTCCCGAATTTATTCGGGATTTGAAAATAGGATTTAGAGCGTCATTCGGGTTTTTTTTTTATGCTTGGGTGCCGATAAAGCGCTGGCTATAGCCTCTGGCAATGTATTTTCCTTTCCACAAGGTGGCAGCATTTCCCCTTTCGCCATGTTAGCACTTTGTTCCAGCTTCAGCTGTTCTTAAAGCGCTATATAAAACCTATATGTGAGTATTGCATTGTATTTTGGACAGCCACCCTCATTTCAAGTTTATATAACTCCAGGCCCCATATAATTTATTCACTTTTTTTTCTGATGAAAGAAGAGAGTCAAATGTCTCTTACGCTGCATTGAATGTTAATGTAGTCCTAGAACTCAATATTCTGATGGTCTTGGAATTTGAGTGACAATTACATAAACCCTGGCATTGGAGTGGACACATTTTTGCACGTCTGGCAGTGAATGAGTTAAGAACATTTAGTCAAACCTTTAAACTATGCATTTTTACAAGATTAGATTAACCTTTATTAGTTAACCTTTATTAGTCTCATAATGGAGAAATTCACACCATGCTAAGTTAGGGTTTATCACACATTGGTTTTTTTCAGAGGTAGTTCGTACAAGAACACATTCAGTTTTTTGCAGATTACTTAATTTTACTTAAAAGTTGTCAATAATTAATTCATTAATCATGTTAATGGTAAGCTCATGCTGTTCAGGAGTTGATGCAGGCATACAGTTTAGTTTGGATCCGACTGTTTGACCTTGGCAGATATTTTGCCATTCTATTATTGCTTTTACGTCAATACTTCTCCATGATTTGGATTGACCTTTATTAGTCTCGCAGTGGAGACATTTATGTCAATTTTATCTCTAGTCTTGCTGTCTGTAAAGATAATGTTTGTTTTTATTTCTGTGCTAAGTGCGATTCCAAAGCCTTTTGTTGTACTGCTTTAATCTAAATGGTAATTGTTTGTTTGGCAAATAACAAAACATTACTTTTCACCCATTCCCAACACCCGCACAAAGACTCAGTATTCATCGTTCAACTTCTCCTGGCCTTTACTTTAGAGGTCAAGAATGATTGTTGTGTTGATGAGAGGTTGTCCTTCTCACTTTGTTGTGAATCAAAGGACAAACAAAGGGACATCAGAGTCGCCAGGTGTTGTCTCTGAAGCTTTGTTATACGTCTTTAAAGTCTTTAAAGGACAACCGACGTCTCCGGACAAGTTGTGTCCATAATTTGTAAAATGGCTTCAAATGACTTCTACTGAGCGTATTTTACAAAGATTCCAGATACAGCTATATTCTACGTTTTAAGACTCATGCTGAATATTCCGGAAGTCTTGTTTTTGAGTTGGTGACGAATCCTCACGTTACGTCACTGAAGGAACGCCCCTGACCGAAAAAAGGACACATTGTAGCAGTCCTTCCATCACGTCAATGCATTTTGCTGTACCTTGTTTGGTCTGAAAACTTCGTGTAGCACCAAAAAGAGGCAGAAGAGGGCGACAAAGCTCCGTGTAAGGAATTAATCAGCCCGTTTCCACAGGCTGATTAATTCCTTACACAGAGCTTTGTCGCCCTGTTCTGCCTCTTTTTGGCGCTACATTTCCCACACCCAAATACAGTAAAGTCTCGTTATATCGATATCGGATATATCGATAGTCCCGGTTATATCGATACTATTTCTATGCACGCACGGAGAAAATTACATGCAAACAGGGTCGGATATATCGATAGTCCCGGTTATATCGATATTTTTTCGGACTCCCTTGAATATCGATATAACGAGACTTTACTGTACCTCAAAATGGCACGGAATACATTCTTTAATCGATTGCAAACATGTATGCTTTCCTCTTCAGAACTATTTGAATGATATTCAGAACTGGATGAGTAACAAGAAATCATATTCTCCGAATCTGAAGCCATTGTTTTGATTCTCCAGCAAGGCAAGACGTCTTGGGGTGACACCCCGAACAAGGGGGCGGGACCTTCTGAAACTGGCCACTTCCGGGTTCATTTTTTTGCAGATTTTGGACACTTTAAGTCATTTTTATTGGTGTTTTGCATTTGACTAAAAATATCATACTGCGTGTTTTGGCTATTTTAGATGCTATAAAACGTTTTTCTGATGTCAGTTAGGAAACAAAAAAGTGATGTCGGCTGTCCTTTAAATGAGATGACATTGATTTGTACCAGAAAAAGTCATGTGACTGCAGATTCAGATGCTTTGTTATTCAGAGTGTGGTCCAACTGCGCCGTTTTTTCCAACCTACTCCGACTGATGTCCCCTGGAGAGCGTTCATGTTGAAAAGACAGAATGGCTGCCGATCCCACCTCCTCTGTCTTAATAAAACCCTCCTACGGAGAAGTCTGGGATTCCCTCCAACCCGCTCTGCCCTCAGCATGGGAGTAAAATAACTTTAGATGGGTGAGATTGTGTATCAGCGTAGTAGTAGAGCTCATGCGACCCTGCGAGTTTTTCTACCTGTAGCATTTCTAGCCAAGCCAGTGTGGTGGTTAAGGCCCTTCACAACAGAGCCATTGTTGTCACTGAAGCCGCTGTGGTATCTGTGGGAGCGTGTTTACCTTGTCCAGGCGCACTCCCGTTTGCACTTTGACAATGGCGCCGAACACAATCCTTTGCGTGGGCTTTCTCTAGATCACAGGCTTTGCTTTTGCATATGTCGAATAAAAGTGGTACGCTGGAAGGCGGCCCAAAAGCAAGTGCAGCTGACAAAAGTCAGTTCATGACTTGGCCCTTGTCCTGATTTCCCCGCCAAACTTTGTTCTTAACAACAACAAAATACTTCAGTACAGCACGTCGACCAACTTCTCCAAATGGTTGAGTGGTTAGAAAATTAAAGACAACAAGGTTGAGTCTTTAATGTTGAGACTGACACAATTAACTCATTCACTGCCATTCACGAATGTATTCGGGAATTAAAAATATGACGTAGATTTGTTCAGGTTTAGTTTTTTCTTGTTTGGGTGCCGACAAAGCGCTGGCCATGGCCTCTGGCAATGTTTTACCATTCCACAAGGGGGCAGAATTACCCTTTTTTTCCATGGTTGCGCTTTGTTCCAGGTTTAGCTGTTGTTAAAGCACTATATAAACCTATACTGTATGTATGTGTTGCATTGTATTTTGGACAGCCGCCCTAATTTCAAGCTCAGATAACTTTGTATATACAGTAAAGTCTCGTTATATCGATATTCTCGGGAGTCGGAAAAAATATCGATATAACCGGGACTATCGATATATCCGACCCTGCGCGCATGTAATTTTCTCCTTGCGTTCATAGAAATAGTATCGTAATAAGCGGTACTATCGATATAACCGATATCGATATAACGGGACTTTACTGTATCTATCCATATATAATTTAGGAATTAACTCTTTTTTCTGATGAAAGAAGACAGTCTAAGTTTTCTTACGCTGCATTGAGTGTTTATGTAGTTCTAAAACTCAATATTCTGTGGGTCCTGGAATTCGAGTGACAATGACAAAAACCCTGGCACTGGAGTGGGCACATTTTTGCATGTCTGGCAGTGAATGAGTTAAGATTTGGAAGTTTTTTTAAGGCAGGCAGTTTTCATTTCTTTCTTGTTGACTGTGTGAACGCTGAAATTATTGTCTCGTCTCGACAGATTTATATTTGTTTGATTTTCCACGGATTAAAAACATAAATCCACGTATGCTGTCAGCAGTCATGGTGTGGTATTGGTCAAGGGTGTGAGAAGATGCCCTGTATGTTGTGTGTTTATAACCGTTTTGCAACACTGTGCTGTCTCATAATTGTAGGAGGGCAGCTGTAAAAGTATAAAAGTGTCACTTGGCTAGCTAATGACATGGAAAATGTGTGTGTTTGTGAAGGGGGGATGGTTATGACGTTGACAATAGACCTGAACTCCAACCTAACACCTTAAGTGCCCCTAGTTCACAGCAGGAGGCAGAGGTGATGATAGAGAAAAACAGTAATAGATTACTATATTACACGAGTGTTAATTACTAGTTAATGGAGCTTGCCTTTAACACATAAGTGACAGTTTTTTCCTTGATTTGTAACCTTTCCCATTAGGCAGAATGGATGATGAGCGGATTTAAATGCATCAAAGATACAATACATCCCGTTTTATATCGCGCTTTTACAACAGCTGCAGCTGTCACAAAGCGCTTGACAAAACATTTGACATAAAGTAAAATAATAAACACAAGACATAACTTAAGCACAGTTGTGAAAGCCTGACCACTTTTCGCTTATGTGTTTTGTTGTTGAAAGCAGCTTGACAGGAAATAGGAGAGAATCAAAGTGTCCTTCCACCAGTAGATCAGAAACGTCATGCACAAAACATGCATACATACTCTACAAGAAAATTTCAAAGTCTACAAGAAGCTGTAGCATCCATTGGACAAAAAAAAAGAGATAGGTTTACTTTCCCATGTAATTCCGTTTCAATTCCAAGCGGTGACTCTCACTTCCAAATATGCATTGTGGATACTGGGAAGATAAACTGCACAACAACAACAAAGTCTCTTTGTGGCTAGCTGTTAGCTATCTAGCTGACTAGCTATTAGCGATATATTAGCTATCAATTGGTTTTCGATTAGCTAGCTCGCTTTCTATCTATTTGAGTTATTGTGAGGGGACGCTGGCACGTGTGGCTGCCGCTGCTCACCCACATAAAAAAAACTTATCCTGTGACTGTAAAGTGACCTTGAGAGTTTTGAAAGGCGCTTATAAATGTAATTATTATTGTAGCAACAAGGCAAAATGCACTCCTTCATTTCTCAGTAGCTTTGTGATGAGAGCAATCTCAATGAGTCATTGGCTTGTTTGCGTCACAGTTTTGAGGTTGAGGGTTTGAATCTGGTCCTTTTCTTTCATGTGTAGTTTGTATGTTTTTAGGCTTTCGTAGGTATTCCGCCATCCATCATACACATTAGTTTCGTTGAAAAATGTAAATCGTACTTCAGTATGAATGTGTGTGGGACGTTATACTGTGTACATATGTCATGGAATTGGCGGGTGATCAGTCATGTATCCTGCCTCGTGCCAGAAGTCGGCAGAAATTGGCTGTAGCACAACCCTCGTGAGGATAAGCTGTATAGGAAATGGATGGATGGTGCCTGGTGAGTGTCCGGAATGTCATCCAAAAGCAATAGTATAAGTTCCACATGGAAAGTCATTTGGAGGTTTCTTTGCCTATCGAGAGATAAGACGTAACCAGAGTTGAAAGGGGTCGGGTGGGGTTCAGGGAAAGCCTTGATTGGGAATGGGTGGCGAGGGGTCAGGCAAAATGAAGGGGGCCGTTGCCATGGTTGGTTCACGGAGCCTCCCCTTTGTCATAGCATAAAAAGCAAAGATGGGATTTGAATGTGAAAGGAGGAAAAAAAGAGAAAGAAAAGAGGGGAAAAACAAGAAAAGAAAGAGAGGGATTTTCTACGTGAGCGGGATGCAAAGGTAATGGGGGGTATAAGAGGAGTTGCAGAGAAGATTTAATTCAGTAAAGTGTATGTGTGTAGGTTCTAAGATGAGATGGCAGTCATTACATTTGGTCAGGGATAAAAGAGATAGTAAAGTGGACTTTCAGCCGGATTGACAAAAATAAGCAAAGTTATTGCTTTTTGACATTTTGCCACTTTCCACGTCACTGCGCCGTCTTGTCCGATGAGATGGGGCAGACTGAAACATTAGGTCGGATGGATGAAAAGGTTTCTTCAGTCGTCATCTATTGGCTATAGGGCTATTTAGGTGGCTAGCAATCTGGTAGCCATCTATTGGTTATCTATTAGCTATCTACTAGCTGGCTGGCAGGCTTTCTATCTATTTAGCTATCTGTTAGCTATATAGCTATCTGGGTGACTGGCTATGTGGGCAGCTATCCGTTGGCTATTTAATAGCTATCTACTAGCTGGCTAGCTAGCTTTCTCTCTATTTAGCTTTCTATTGTCTATATGACTATCTAGCTGGCGATCTATCTGCCAAGCTATGTATTAGCTATCTACTAGCTGGCTAGCTAGCTTTCTCTCTACTTAGCTTTCTATTGGCTACATGGCTATCTAGGTGGCTAGCAATTTGGTAGCTATCTATTGGCTATCTATTAGCTATCTACTAGCTGACTGGCAGGCTTTCTATCTATTTAGCTGTCTGTTAGCTATATAGCTATCTGGGTGACTGGCTATCTGGGCAGCTATCCGTTGGCTATATAATAGCTATCTACTAGCTGGCTAGCTAGCTTTCTCTCTATTTAGCTGTCTATTGGCTATATGACTATCTAGCTATCTGGCTAGCTATCTATTAGCTATCTACTACCTGGCTAGCTAGCTTTCTCTCTACTTAGCTTTCTATTGGCTACATGGCTATCTAGGTGGCTAGCAATTTGGTAGCTATCTATTGGCGATCTATTAGCTATCTACTAACTGGCTGGCAGGCTTTCTATCTATTTAGCTATCTATTAGCTATATAGCTATCTGGGTGGCTGACTATCTAGGTAGCTATCTGTTGGCTATCTACTGGCTGGCGCGTGTGGCTGCCCCTGCTCACCCGCAGAAAAAAGTGTCTGTGACTGTAAAGTGACCTTGAGACTTTTGAAAGGCGCTTAGAAATGAAATGGATTATTATTATTATATCTGTATTTCTTTGAAGGTGTCGGATGTTTTGCTCCTCATCCGAAGAGTTTCGTCAGTGAACTAAAGTTGTGCTGGTAACTATGGGCCTATATATTTATCCCTAATGGACAGAGGTTCTCTGCTCTGGTCAGAGGTCCTCTGCTCTGATATGTCCCTGCTCTGGTGGAGCAGTTGAATACTCCCTGAAGCTAATCTGATTACCTTTGTTCTGACAAAACTATGAAAACTCGATATTCTGTGGGTCCTGGAATTCGACAAAACTACAGAACAAAAGAAGTAATCAGATTAGCTTCAGGGAGTAGTCCACTGCACCCCCATCGTTAGAGCAGCGACCTATCAGAGCAGAGGTCTGGCACCGCCACCTCTGTCCATTAGGGATATAAATAGGGCCGGCCTACCAGCAAAATTTTTGCTCGCTGACGAAGCTCTTCAGATGAGGAGCAAAACGTCCGACATCTTCAAAGAACTACAGATGATGGCTGAAGAAACCTTTTCATCGATGGACCACTACTGTACGACAGAGAGCCTACCTGATTTGGCAAATAAGTTTTTTTGACTTACTCCTTGACATCAGATACACATTTTGCCATCGAGATTGGAGTGGGACACTCTCATCTCAAATTTGACCAATGGAATCACTGTCAGAAAAGACAAAGAGATCTTTTCTTCCCTCCGAAGCTGATAGATATTGAGCAAAACTACGTATGTTTGTAATAGAGATGAGTGAAATTTCCCTAACCCCTCCTGTGGTGAAGAGGGGTGGGGGTATTCAGCTTTCCCAGGAATGAAAAATCTGTCTACTTAACTTTTCAACCCAGCATGTTTCTTTCTACGTATGTGTTTGCATTAGTTTGCATGGTCGACGCCTTTGTTTTTATAAACTTTGTATCCATGTTTTTTTAATCCCACCCTTTAAGGCTCCTTGTGGTTTCTGATGTGTTCTCAGTATGTTTACATGTGCTCACATATGACACAGATTCCCATGAACAGTCAGGCGAGTTTGAGGTGTCAACAGGGTCAGGTCAGCCGGGTCAGGGGTGAGAGCGTGGAGGTGGGTTTTTGGAACGGGGGGGAAGGAGAGGGCAAAATGGAAGGTGAGGTGAAAGAGAGAAACCGTGAGGCAGTGGGAGCTGGAGATGATGGAGTGGCACAAATGGAGCCAGCAGAGATAAAAAGTAATGAGGGCAGAACTAACACGTCAATGCTTTCTTTAATTAAGCACACCATTTGGAAGTCCGCTTCTGTGTCTTGTTTTTGTTTATGTAACACAATCAGTTCCTGGATAGTCATTTATCTCAGATTTGTTTGGCTTTGGAAAAAACTAAATCCCATGGGAAATAATAGAAGGAGAAACAATCCATTTCCAGTATCAAACTGTGAATAGAAACAGATTTTTTTGTGAACTAAAACGGAGGTTTGAAGTATCTTTTGACCAGGATTAACTAATTCACAAATTTATTCCGGAATTGAAAATATAACGTAGAGCGCCATTCCCGAATTTGTTCAGGTTTTGTTTTTTCATGTTTGGGTGCCGATAAAGCGTTGGCCATTGCCTCTCGCAATGTTTTTTTCTTTTCCACAAGGCGGCGGTTTTTCCTTTTTTTGTATGTTAGCGCTTTGTTCCAGCTTCAGCTGTTGTTAAAGCGTTATATAAACACAATATGTATGTATTGCATTGTATTTTTGACAGCCACCCTCATTTCAAGCTCATGTAACTCCAGAACCATATAATTTAGGAATTAACTAGTTTTTTTTTCTGATGAAACAAGACAGTCTACGGTTTATTACGGTGCATTGGATGTTTATCTGTAAAACTCAATATTCTGTGGGTCCTGGAATTCAAGTGACAATGACAAAAACCCTGGCACTGGAGTGTACACATTTTTCCACATCGTCTGGCAGTGAATGCATTAATAGCAAAAGACTTTTGTGAACTAAAATGGAAAATTCGAAGTAGCTTTTGACCAGTATTAGCTGTCAATTAGTGTAAAATGAACTTGTATTCATGTTATATTCAGAAGTTGTTGGATACTCTGAAAAAGAGGCTTAATTTGGGTGTTAACTTTGACATACACAGTCGCTTCCAATGTGTATTATTTGTAGTTCGTTGTAAACAGACTACAATATATCAACGGGTGTGGTTGTTTTGTCAGTTTCAAATCACTCCTCTAAAATTAAGCACAAAGAAACTTGAAAGGCCTACAAGCAGCACGTTGTAAAACACAGCAAGAATAGATTCTGTTATTCAGCACGAGACACCTTCCCTCTTATCAGACCACACGCGTAGCTAAGAATGGTGAAGGAAGGGCTAATTATTTTGAATCACAGGGAAGAAAGTAAAAAAAAAAGACAATACAGGAACTGTACCTGTGGTGTGCGTGTGTGTGTGTTTACTCAACCGAGGGGAACGTTTGGAGGCATGCACACATGCCGCGTCTGCTGGCTTGCGGCGGAATTTCCCTTCCTGTTGAGGCTGGAGTGTGTGTATACGCGACACTTAACATACACGTACACACAGCAGGACATGATGTGGGTGCAACGTGTTTGAAAGATGTGTTTGTTAAAGCACAGGAAATGTGGGGAAGTGCGGCAACCTCCATAATTGCATGCATCAACCTGAAGCCAATTGCTCGAAATATCCATTCATCTCCATGCGGATACCATGACTTCCATTTTCCTGACGCTTTCCCTGTGGACTCACGGTCATTTTTGTGCTGCAACAAAGAACAGAACTTTGATTGATTTTTTAACTCATTCACTGCCAGACATGCACGTTAATTTTACCCCTAATTGACAGTTAATACTGGTCAAAAGCTACTTCAAATTTCCATTTTAGTTCACAAAAGTCTTTAGATATTAACTCATTCACTGCCAGATGTGCGAAAATGTATCCACTCCAGTGCCGGGCTTTTGTCATTGTCACTCGAATTCCAAGACCCACAGAAAATTTAGTTTTAGGACTACATAAACATTCAATGCAGCGTAAAAAACCTTATACTCTCTTCGTTCATCAGAAAAAAAAGTTATTTCCTAAATACTATGAGTCTGGAGTTATATGAGATCGAAATGGTGGCGGCTGTTCAAAATATAACGCAATGCATACATATTGGTTTATATAGCGCTTTAACAACAGCTGAAGTTGGAACAAAGTGCTAACATGGAAAAAAGGGAAAACATATTGTCAGAGGTCTGGCCAACGCTTTATTGGTACTCAAGCAAGAAAAACCAAAACCCGAACTAATTCGGGAATGGCGCTCTACGTCATAATCCCCGAATAAATTTGTGAATGGCAGTAAATGAGTTCATGTCAGTTGTAAAGGCTTTCAAACATTGCACTTGGCTGTATTTGACAGCATCGGATTTCCCCTGTGTTGTGGTATAACACAGTCTTATCTTTAAGTCCCATGACCATCCCGTAGACAGATTCAGATTTAGGATCTCTGCTCTATTTGGGGCAGAGCAGCCTTTCCATCCTCTTTTTGCGCCAGCTGATCTCGTGCAGTAGTTATAGCTCTTCTACGGACATTTCATGAATGAGAATAACCAAGTCGGAAATGGAAAATGGGCAATTTTAAGTCAATGCCAGGTAGGGGGTTTAAAGTTATGTCATGATACAGAAACAGAGAAAATCCTCCACCAAACCCAAACACATAACACTTGCTTTCTTTCTGTCTCAACAACTTCCATCTTCGACCTCTTTGGCTGCTGTTTTACTCAGGTATGCATTTTTTTTAGATTGCAGTGTATCAGTTATGCATACTCATATTTTCTCTCTTTCACACAGACACACACTGCTTAATATCTCAAATAACATTAGTTGCGGTTAGGAGCTTTCTCTCCATACAGCCATGTCAAATTCTCTCATGCTAACAATGCATCGGTTTATTTTTTATCATTTTTCACCCTGCTGTGGCTTTTGCATGTTCTCCATCAAAAAATGCCAATCACACTGTAAGTTTGTTTTTGTGACTGCTGTTTTTTTTTTCCTGAGGACTTTGTAACAAATATTTCACTGGGAATACATAAAGGTGACTTTTACAAATATATATATATATTCTGCTCTGCTTGCATAAGTTAATTGAATTGCATCCATTTGGTGGTGTTGTGGTGTTTTTGTTTCTTACAGTATGGCTTGTCTCTTCCTCTCTTTCCTCCTTCCTGTACACCCTTTTCATCCACTCCAACTCCCCCTTTCCTCTCCTCCTCCATCCTCATTCGCTTTGCAGACGCATCCAACAAATACCAAATTTCTAAGCCCACTGTGTGCTCTGTGCACCCGGGGGATGTGTTGAAGCTGAGCTGCCCTCTGCCGGCAACGGGGACCATCACCTGGACCAAAGACGGCAGCTCTCTGGGCACCAACAACCGCACACTGATAGAGCAGGAGGTGCTGCAAATCCGTGATGCCACGCCCAAGGATTCGGGGTTGTATGCCTGCACCAGTGTGGGCAAAGAAACGGTCTGCTTCATAGTAAATGTCACAGGTGAGTCAGGGCCCAGGCACGGAAAGGAAGGACAGGACAGTGTTAGTTCATACAATTAGGGCTTTATTTTTATGGCTGCCCTAAACCTACTCACTATGTGGTGTAACTCCTTTACAGAGGCAATTTAGACCCAGTAGTAATTGTACAGACTAATGAAGGAGGGCGGATCTTAGAGAGGGAGGTCTACACCACCGTGGGAGTGATTACAGACAATTTCAAATGGCTCCTATCTTTTCATTTAAATTCACAATGTTATCCAAGGACTGTCATCGAAAAGTAAAGTAACTTGGATACATGTAATTACTTTTTAAATGTACTTTTAAAAATCCTCATCTCACTCCTTGGATGATGTCCGTCCCCCATTCTGTTGCAATCACTCATCATGTTTGGGGGTCACTTCCCCGAGTACTCCGAAAACCATTGGCACGACCGTCACCTTTACCTTCCAGGCTCGCTCCAGCTCCTCTCTGAGCCATTGGTATTTCTGTAGTTTCTCCTGTTCCTTCTTTCTGATGTTTCCATCACTTGGGACCGCTACATCCACTACAATGGCTTTCCTTGTTTCTTTATCTCTGATCAGGATACTGTATCTGGTTAGTTTGCCATTACCATCTTTCCAGTCTGTATCTGGAAGTCCCACAGTATCTTTGCTCGATCATTCTCCACCACCTTTGGAAATATTTCCCATTTTGGCCTCTGGGTTTCCAGTCCATACCACCACAGAGTCATCAAAGGTCCTAAGGAGTGATTCCTGACCACCAAAAAGCCCTCAGTCTTCTCAGTTGAACAAAGAATTGCAGTCACTTTTTCATAGAACACCACTATATGAGAAGAATCTATTCTATGGTTAAACTGCAGTGAGATATGAGACATTTTAAACTTGTGTACAACTAACAACGAACATTTGGCGAATTTGGGACACCTATTCAGTCAGCCCATACTTACAGTATTTTTATATTTGACCAAATTGTGTCACAGGCCATTTACGGTCCGCATGAATGTACCCCTGCTCTACAGTCCTGACATGTCGTAATGCAGAAGCATTTAGTAGCAATAGTAGAAGTCGTAGTAATAGTAGTAGTGGTTGTGGTGGTGCTCATGATAATACATTCAATGAATTTATTCGTACAATGGTGCACAAGGTTGCTGCAGTCTGCAATTGAACAAAAATAGTCCTCTGCGTCATTAGAGTCTGAAAGAAGTTTTATTTGGAAAATCACGTTTGGCCTTCTACATGTACTGAAATGAAAACCCAGGAGCTAGCAAAAATGGATATTAAAAAAGGGGGCAAATGTTTGAATGATGAGTCAGGAACGGAAATAGCCACAAATTCCCATCCCAACAAAGAAAGCTCCATTTTTAAGAGACCATATTAGTAGTACTACTTAAAATACATGTTCATCATGAGAAGCAATTCTGGCTCAAAACAAAGTGGGGGCCACTGCTTAAGGATCTGCACGGCCTTAGAAAGGGGTCAGTAACCCAAGTTACTCTGTGCAGATGCCATCTCGTCGGGGGATGATGAGGATGATACAGAGCGAACAGAAGACACAAGGGCGGACGGAGAACAGCTCAGTGAGTATGGGAGGGATTTACATCTGGAAAAGATGATCTCAGCTTAATTACTCGACCCCTCCGATGACAGAGAATTTGGCTTTATTATATGTGTTTGATTTGTTTGTAGTTTTCATAGACTGAACAAATCAGCTTGTGTCTCACAGGTAGCCAAGCCTCTTGAAGCCATTTGGGTTGCCAGTCAGTAAACTGGATTTATCTATTCACAAAAGACATACATGTGGATACAGTTACCTACTTGATGGGTTGTATATTTGAGTGGGTCTAAGCTACTGTATGTGTGTGCACTTTGATATTCAGACTAGATTGTACTCAAATGAGCGAATGAATTGTACATAATCCAAGCAGAATGATTGATCAACTCACACTGTTTGAAAAAAAACAAAACAATACGTTTGTTTGATTGGTAATGTCAGCTATTTGGCGGAGACTTAGTGGAGCTGTCTTTCGGAGAGAAGGGTGGGTAACACTGATGTCATAATGAAGGCAGAGGGCCATGTGTTTGTCATATCATAGTTTTTCTGGTTGGGAGCTTTCCTCAACTTGGTTTACTCCGGCAAAAAAGTCACATGATAAAATTGTGAAAGTGAACTCACTAAGAAAAAAACGATTTTTACAACACTGGGGACGAGTGAGTGAAACCAAAGGTTGTAGGAAGTTCATACCCAAGTTTAATAGTTTTTGCATCAAGAATCGACATTGAGCCTTCTTAAATAGCAACCGAAAGCTATTTTTTGGAACAAGAGAAGACTTTCCTTTTCTAAATACTCATTGCCCAACCAAGACAAACAATACTAATTGAAACCTGAATCTGGATGTTTTGTTTTTCCCATAAGTAAAAATGAAAACGACTCAAAGTGCAGGAGTTAGATAACCTCAGCTGACCGTGGGTCAACCTAAGATAAGCATCCCTGGCTGTGGGTCCAGATGTGGTCGTCCAACGAGAGTGCAATGTGTCCTGGGCACCACAGTAGTTGGTCACTACATCCGGTGAGAGGTTGGAGGGTCATCTCGTTTGAAGTGTTGCACCTCCGGACGGAGGGCATGGGAAGCAGCAGTGCTCAACTTTCATGTGTGAGCCTCATCCTACAACCTGGCTGCCACTTTGGGGGTCAGAGGTCATTATGGTGAGACAGGATTCCAATGGGACAGTCTTCATCTAATCTGTCTGTTGGAATGCAAGGTGTTGACAAGGAAAAAGCATTTGAAGACAGTCAAGGGTAAAGATACCAAGAAGATGGAAGACTGATAGAGCGAACGGATACCATTAGAAAGACTAATTATAGTTGAGCACTTAGCATACAGTATGCATACATCCAGGAAGGAAGAGTAGACTTGACTCTCCAACAATGTGCTTCTTGTTTAGTTGTTAAATACCAATGAAAAAGATTCAGGCTGAACGGGCTCTATTTACATCGATCAATATTCTGATGCATCGTAAATACATTTTTGAAAGACAGTTGTGGTCTGATGGGTGGGAATTCCCTCTGCTGTTTGTCAATTGCGCAAGAGGGGAAGTGATGGTGTGGAAGACCGTTTAGGATGCCGTGAAAACTCTCTATTTTTTTTCCTACCGAGGCCCATCTGCTTTGGCAATCATGCTCCCAGGTGCATGGAGAATGGGGTAGGAAGGGTCCTTGGAAGAAAATCTAGCGAGTTGCCTCCTAGGCAAAATGTGGAGAAACAAACACAACAAGCTCAGAGAGGCGGACAGATGTTTAAGAACCGCTATGAGTTTGGTGAACTCATGAGATCCTTTTTGCTCGCTTCTATTTTCTCCCTGACAACACATAATGATTTTCCAAGGGCAATAAGCATCTGTGGTCCTGCTGTTTGCATCGTGCCAAGTCACAGGCAGATAAAGCGGGGAGCTATAGGGATCGGTGGAAATGGAGTAAGAAAAGCTGCTAAATTATATAGATGAAATTGAATGTAATAGTCCAGTTACCCTCTTGGCAATAGCCAAGTACCTTTTCTCCTGGACAAAAGTTTGTTTGTTTTCATCTTGGAAAACATTGTCCATTTTTTAAAGGATGAAAATGTGTTTTCATTGACCTGTGTGAGTGTTCCACCTCTGGGTTGAGTTCTTCAGGCAGTGTCTTAACCAGTGTCGGCAAGGGTCTATGGTCTTGATAATTGTCGGCAAGGGTCTATGGCTTGTTGGATTCAGGGAATTTCTACTCTTGGCTTTTGTGCAGACCCTCTTATCACCGTCTTCTGTCCCAAAACCATGGAATTAACACTGACGACATGTTTTAGAGTTCTCAGTCTAACTGGCCAATTGTTTGCAGGCGCCCCATACTGGACCTCGGCTGCAAAGATGGAGAAAAAGCTGCATGCAGTGCCAGCTGCCAACACAGTCAAGTTCCGCTGTGCTGCAGGAGGCAACCCCCGGCCCAAGCTGCACTGGCTTAAAAACAGCAGGCCTTTCCACCAAGAGGACCGCATGGGAGGTTATAAGGTAAGACAAACACTACTAAATCATTCTTGTGTTTATGTCTGATGTCAGACTTTCCCATCTCTGTGCTATAATCCTTCCAGCCATTTGCGGTAATAGTCCAATTTGCTTTTTCTAATATTTCCAAATGTCCTTTCACCTCGTTTTCATGCTCCAACGAAGACGGGTGAAATAAGGATAGGGTTTATGCTGTGAAATGGGCATTGCTCATCCTTGAGCCTCCTCTCACTGGGGGTCTTTGCAAAATATCTCACTATAACTCTTTAGAGAGCCAGGCGTGGGATTTAAGGCCGGAAAACGCCCACAGGCAGTATGAGAAATTGGGTAGTATCAGATGTAAAGTGAGAAGAGCTTGAGGTAACTCAATCAGGGAAAGCAGGGCCGACTTCCTATCATTTGTGTGGAGTTGTCATTTCAACAATTGTAACTCATCTTTTATTAGAAATGTCCGTAATATTTTCCTTTGTCAAAAGAAGAATAATCACACGCGGGAAGTAAATTAAATGATTGTAGCAAAACAGCTAAAGGCTGATTGTGTTAACATAGCTGCTACTATTGCATCTATTATACTGCCTTTAGCAGGTTTATTACAATGCAGACAAAAAACATCCAGGTGAAAACGATACATTCAGCCTTTAGACATTAGACAAACCTCAGGCAGCTCAGTTTGTTGTTTTTCTTTTTTTTTGTCCACAAACGTTAGACAAACGAATTACCTGAGCCCAAGGCTGTGGCATAAGCTTCCCTTTGTGTGAGATGTGGGCTTGTCTCGCTCCAGTCACTCTGAATGTAGACAGAAATTGTTTTTTATTGTTGCTTGGTCATGTGGACCCCACACACTGATGCAACTCATTTAGCGCCTTGGAATAATAAAAAGAAGTACGGTAGGTTGTGGTTTTACAGTCCCCAACATCGGTTTCAATGTTTGAAAGACATCATCAACAACTACTTTTGGTGGCGGTATTAAAATATGACTGCTCATAATCGGCGTGCTCAGTTAGCACCACAATACCGTCATACCTCGAGTATCAGAAGTGTGTACTATTCGAAAAGCGATATGCTCAAAATCAGAAACTATTTACTAGTCCACAACTAGGGGCTAATACACTATGCAGAAATAATAAAATAAATAAAATAAAATGTCAGATTTACGTAAATCACAACAAATATGTCGGGTCAATGATTTGGTCAATGTGGTCAAAAACTGATGTGTGAAAATCACAAATTTTCTGGTCAAAATCTGATTTGGTTGATAACAGATGTTTGAAAACCAAGGTGTAACGTAAAAAAATATAGCGCCCTTTTTTGGTCTCAATTGCAACCCTTTTTAAAAATATATTTACCAATACACACATATGTGGTCTATGCATATATTGACTTCTATTAGAAAACACAATACAAAATCTCATATATGAACATGTATTATTCCAATGTATTTCAATATATTTTTATTTCGTAAGGGACTCTATTTATTTATTTTTGTTTGTTTTAATTGGTTCCTATATTTACTGTAATACCTGTTGGCTTTACGACTGCATTAGGTTAGTGGTAGACGACTCCGTGTTTCGACTTACACATTTGCATAAGGGCATATATGCGGAAACAACTCTGTCATAAACAGAGTTCTTTGTAACCAACTGATAAATTACATAAAAGCGGGAACATGTTGCAACTGTACTCTGTCATTTTACCTTAAACTTCAGTCATTTGGATTCCATGAAATATGAAAAAAAATGAAATGAGTTGTTGTATTATCCTTACACTGAAATATTTGGTAGGTGAAATTGATCATCTTGACCGTCCATCGCCTTCTTTTAATTTAAGATTATTTTCCTACGCATTCTCTTCCTCTTCCTTTTAGATCTCTGTGAGTATTTTTTTTTCATTTTATGACTCCACCAACTTGCTCCTGCAGGTACGAAGTCAGCACTGGACCCTTATTATGGAAAGTGTGGTTCCATCGGATAAAGGCAATTACACCTGCTTGGTGGAGAATGAGTTTGGATCCATCAGCCACACCTACACCCTGGACGTTGTCGGTCAGTATTGATACAATGTAAAAGTCTTAGTTGATGTTGATTTAGGAGTACTGAGGTGCTAGGGGTCGGTGGTGGGAGGGCTATGGAACTCACAATTCAAAATGTATGTTTGTTTCAATTAGAAGTCAATTAGAAGATTGTACTGGTTTGTATTGTGAACGGGTCACCTCAAGAATTATAATCCAGTCTGTTGAGGACAAATAGACTGAGTAAGCTTCTGGTGTTTTACAGACTCAGTATTCGCTAATTATTTGGTACCACTAAGTCAGTAGCACATACTATGGGATTAGGTCAGCACTCCTCCCTTCATCAGACTTGGTCAACTCTCCCCAATGACCTTTGGAGTACACAAAGCAAAGTGTTTTTCAACTGAGTTAGCAGAATCGATAGTCAGCAGAACCGCAGTAGGATAACGACTGAAGATCGATGTGAGCGTGTACGTTGTGTTGCGGACTCTCTCTCTCTCTTGCTCGAATCTCTTACGAGTAATCACATGGACGCCCTTATCTGACTGAAAAGGTCAATCATCCACAACCGGGCTGATGTTTAGCGGCAGATGTTTGATTCAGGCAGAGATGTTAGAGTCAGTCCACTGGTCACTGCTTGAGACTGTGTTGACAAATACGACCTCGCTCGGGATTGTCCTTAACGGACCTGCATATTTGTGCGCCAAGTCACATTTCTTTCTGTTTTATCTAATGGAGATTAAATACCTGAGGGTTCTTGCACAATAAGTACATGCTAAATGAACACTCCCTAATTCGGGCCCCATGCTCTCTCTGGTCGATTCTGCAGTAAACCAAAGTTCCGCGTTGGACTGCATATTTCTGTTTTTGTTCTGTTTTATAGCTGAGCAGTAAAGCCTCTAAGCATCTGGCTCCACAGTCACTGCCCCCTGCAACCTCTTGCTTCATTTTACTTCTTTATAATGTCGCCCACAAAGGAAAAGAAAAAGGGTTTGGAACAGAACGGGAGGGGGAATAGAAGAAAATATGTTTTTTCATGAGCGTCACCCTCATAACCAAATGATCCGCAAGATTGGATGTTGAATCAAGGCAAGACTAGTAAGTTCGAGCTCTAACTGGCTCCTCTGAAGCAAGAATAATGGCTGGATGACCATGAGTGGACATGCATGATTAGAAGACACACATGGAGGTTCAAAAGAGATGCAGAAATCAAATCCTTTTGTCTCCATTGCAAATTATGACCTGGTTCACATCCCCATTCAAAATTTTCAAAGCAACCTACTACCAATAGCTGCTAGATACATTTATGTATTCTGTAACTACTATGTATCAAACGCTTTCCTTTCAACACACTTGAGAGTACTGGAAGACGTTTCTGTCGGGTTTCAATATGAGGTGATGTCTTCCCCTCCTTCAGTATCGCTCTCTTTTGTGCGGGATGGAATATCTTACCAGTGACCGCTGTCATGTCATTGTTCCGGTAATGCACATCAACTCATTCACTGCCATTCACAAATGTATTCAGGAATTGAAAATATGACGTAGAGTGCCATTCCCGAATTAGTTTGGGTTTTTCTTGCTTGGGTGCCGATAAAGCGGTGGCCAGCCTCTGACAATATTTTTCCCTTCCTCAAGGAGGCAGCATTTCCCTTTTTGTCATGTTAGCGCTTTTTTCCAGCTTCAGCTGTTGTTACAGCGCTACATAAACCAATATATGTATTGCATTGTATGGACAACCACCCTCATTTCAAGCTCATATAACTCCAGACCCATATAATTTAGGAATTAACTCTTTTTTTCTGATGAAAGAAGAGCGTCTAAGGTTTTTTTACGCTGCATTAAATGGTTATGTAGTCCTAAAGCTTAATATTCTGTGGGTCCTGTAATTTGAGTGACAATGACAAAAACCCGGACGCTGGAGTGGACACATTTTTGCACATGTGGCATTGGATGAGTTAAATGCTGACAAATTATTTGAATTGGGCAGTTTTTTTTTTAATGCAATTTAAACTGGGAAGTGCGATTGTAACATAGTTTCCCTCATCCTGTGGCCGTAAAACATGCTTTACCTCGATGAAAAATATCTGACACATTGCTGAAAGATGTACAGCAATACAAATATACCGTCAAGAACGCAAGCAGACTACCCGTCATCCCATTCCATCATTTGCTAATTCTGAATTCCAAACCAAAGCTTTTCACCTTTAACTTTAATAGCCAGTTGCACTTACCTTCAGGCATTGTTTGAAAAAGCAGTACAGTGCCTCAGGCTACGTGATGTCATTCCATGTGAATGTGTGCGTGATGGCAGCGAGTGGTTGCTGTCATTGTGGGGGTTGGTGGGCTCCTCAGCACGCTTGCGGCGGGCCGGTGCAGTTTGAAAGGGCGCCATTGTTCAACAGGTCTCGCTCTGTTTGGATTTGCAGTCCAAATGTTTGCTTGCAGAAGAATGCAGATAGCAGGACGTGTGGGGGGTGCTGCAAAGGTGTTTTGCTTTCCAACACACATGCGAGCATAACTCACCGACTGCCACACTGCTTAAACAACTCATTTTATAGTAGTCCTCCTCCAATGTGAATTCCTTTAAGGATATACGGCCATGTCTTTGGCTTCCAAAGGATTCTCAGATAAGAGCGCAGTCGTGTTTCTGTCCATCCAAGTTCACCAGGAAATCTTTGTACACAGAATTCAGGAAGTGCTGCAGTTACTGTAATCGTTAAAATGAAATAGATGATCTAAAGATGTTAACCATCTGTTTTCAAGACATTTTATTTACTGATAGCCGTTCCCATCAAGCAGAACAATTGAGTTTCCAAGACAGGCCATGTATGTGTAATGACAATATCCGTGTGAGCTTTATAAGTAGTTTGACACCATACCAGTGTAACCTTCTAATTAATCAACAAAGAGGAATGGAATGCCATCATATGAGGAGCACAATGGAGTACTTTTCAGACTCGTGTACCGTTGAGCCACTTTTCCACAAGGCCGCAGAGTTCAAACAGCTGCAATCGATTTAACACTGATAAGGCTTATATTTGGTTGAAATGAGGTTTAAAGGACAACCAACATCAATTTTTTTGTTTTGTAACTGACATCAGAAAAACGTTTTATAGCATCTAAAATACCCAAAACACACAGTATGACATTTTTATTCAAATGCAAAACACCAATAAAAATGACTTAAAGTGTCCAAAATCTGCACAAAATTGAGCTGCGAATTGGGCATTTTCAGAAAGTACCGCCCCCAGTTCTTGACGTCACGCCAAGACGTCTTGCATTGCTGGAGAATCAAAACAATGGCTTCAGATTCGGAGAATATGCTTTCTTGTGACACATCCAGTTATGAATATGATTTTATTAGTGTTTTGCATTTGAATAAAAATATCATACTGCGTGTTTTGGGTATTTTAGATGCTATAAAACGTTTTTCTGATGTCAGTTAAGAAACAAAAAAAGTGACGTCGGTTGTCCTTTAAGGGTCATTTTTACTGTTATGACTATAAACACAACAAAAACTCGACATACCTCAAATTGAATGCAATTTTTTGCTTATATAACAAATTACAGAATCCTGTTTTTGGTGATATAACAAAATAGAGATATTGATACTGTAAATACATGACATTGTAAATACTAAATGTACTGTATATATATGTACACATTATAATGTGAATATATATACAGTAAAGTCTCGTTATATCAATATCGGATATATCGATAGTCTCGGTTATATCGATACTATTTCTATGCACGCACGGAGAAAATTACATCCAAACATGGTCGGATATATCGATAGTCCCGGTTATATCGATATTTTTTCGGACTCCCTTGAATATCGATATAACGAGACTTTACTGTATATATATTTTTTTCACTGATTGATTTTGCTCTCATTTTTTGGAACATATAAAAGATGTGCAGCATTTTTATACCCACTGCATTTGTGTATGTCTGATTCAAACCTAAAAACAATCTTTCCACTGTCCAGAGCGGTCTCCTCACCGACCCATTCTCCAAGCCGGCCTCCCCGCCAACACATCCGTCTATGTTGGCGAAGACGCCCGCTTTGTCTGCAAAGTGTACAGCGACGCCCAACCTCACATTCAGTGGCTGAAGCACATTACTCAGAACGGCAGTCGCTATGGTCCCGATGGGAACCCTTACGTCAAAGTGCTCAAGGTACATCACCTCTTGTATTTTCTGGATTGGATTGAAATTATTCTCCCTTTCTTACCAGTCTTTCTCCGGTTGCTGCAAGGAATGGATGGCTTTGTTCTTTTCTCACCTATGTGTTATATTAACAGGTTTTACCGTATCTATCGTGGCTCCCAATATCTTCTTCTCCTACTAGTGCATTTCATCAAAGCGGTTGTCATCATGTTAGTTAGCACGTCTATGATTATGACGTTGACCTTTTCCTGTTATAATGTGTGGATTTCAGCGTTCAGGCATTAACAGCTCCAACGCGGAGGTGCTCAACCTCACCAACGTGACGCCGGAAGATGCTGGAGAGTATATCTGTAAAGTCTCCAATTATATAGGCGAAGCCAGCCAGTCTGGCTGGCTGACTGTCATCCCAGGTAACCCAAAGACGTGACCGGTCTTCCCTCCTCTCCTGGTGTGGTTTCCTGGGCTTCAACCCTGACCTGCTATTTTGTGGCGGTCCTATTGGTGGTCTCTTGGTGATCCTGGGTCCTCATCACCGTCCTTCCCCTAATGCTACACCTTTATGTTACAGCTGCTGAGACTGGCTCAGCCTCGGAAGCATTGAGCGGAGCTGCCTACCCACACACGAATATAGTCACAGCACACGTTTGTTTTTCATCGCTTCTCGAGTCTGCTGTGTCAATATGTCGTGTATGTAGCAGTTCACTCCATGCTCTCTGTGTTTATGTGTGCATGTGCCCGTTCATATGTAGTCATTATATCGTCTTGTACTATAGCTATGGGATGTTTTATCTGGTTATGTATTTGCCTTGAATTTCACATGTTTTGGTGATGTGTTGGGCTTTTATTTACTCTTGTTTGTTCCCTCGACCTCATCTTATTTCATCCACCCAACGTCTTTGCCGTAGAAGGGAATTCATCGTTGGACACAATTTTCTTATTTCTTTCTTGGTGTTTTGGGTCTCATTTTTTTCTCCTCTCTGTCCCCTTTCTTTTTACACCCCTCCCCCTTCTTATCTCCCCTCTCCTTCTTCTTTTCCATCTCTTCCTTCTTCCTCTCTCCAGACCGCGGGTGTAAACACCACAGATAAGGAGATAGAAGTACTCTACTTGCCCAATGTAACATTTGAACATGCTGGGGAGTATACGTGCTTGGCGGGTAATTCTATTGGGCTCTCCTATCACACTGCTTGGTTGACGGTTCTTCCAGGTAAATACACGGTTTAACTGTCCTCTCCTACCATTTCTTCAAACATATTTGGAATGTGTGGTTACATTGGTCTCGACAAGGCAAGTCTTCCCTTTTGGAGTAGAAGGCACAGAGCTGAAATATTCAGTTACCCATATAAACGTGCATGGTTGTAATCCAAGATAGCGTCATGCAAGAGAAACAAAGGCCATATAGTCTTGAAGAGGGGTCGTTTGCAGACAAATTACTATAACTCAGGGACGGAAGTGGAGCTCCCAGAGCAGCTTGAGCGTCTCTAGTCTCCAAAGGGAAGGGAGGATTTGTCTCTTACCTTCTTCTCAGTCCTGCTCTTTGAAATTTGCATGTCAGCGCCATATTTTGAGCATTTCAGGGAACTTTTTGTCAGTACATGTTTCATTTATTTCGTTTTCACTCCTTTCCTGGCTTTTCTTTGGCTCTGATAATTGTCTCTATGAGTCTTTATTTCATCTTGAAATAAAGTGTGAAAGTAAAAGCTGACTCTGTGCATGAAATTCGGCTTTACTTTCTTAATTATCAGAGCCCAAACACAATCTATCAAACAAAAACAAACAAAAAAACATGTTTGAGAATCCACACACGCACACACAGACACATTTCACTTGTTATAAATATCGATGAAAAGGTTTCTTCAGCCGTCATCTGTACTTCTTTGAAGGTGTTGGACGTCTCGCTCCTCATCCGAAGAGATTCATCAACGAACTAAGGTTGTGCTGGTAACTCTGACTTTCGTTCACTGACGAAGCTCTTTGGATGATTAGCGAAACGTCCGACACCTTCAAAGAAATACAGATGACGGCTGAAGAAACCTTTTCATCGATGGGATACTCCTGTACGACAGAGCCTACACAGAGTTGACACAAATAGTAAACAAATGGCATTATACTTTTTTTGTTCGTAAACAATACCATTTGGTAACTATGGGTGCATCATAACAATTAAGTATAAGGGACAAGAAGAAATGCAATTATGGGAATAGTGCAGCTAAAGGAAATAAAAACAACAATACTATAATTTTATGAAAATAGTGATGGCCATACTGAGATGAAATCTGCTAAATATAGTTCTAAATTCACACATGAACGCATTTTTTTATATACCATGACATCATCAATATTTTTTGTCACCCTGACATCATCATCAGACATCTTTTCTCGTGAAAGAACTACCAGCACAGCATTCATGTTACTTCTCTTCTCATTGTGGCCTCAACTCTCCTTCAAAAGTGAATTATTCTCAACTGCATCTACAAACAGCCTCCTCCTTTGGGTACGTCGTATGTTTTTCCCGTCACGTGGATGGCAGGAGACCCTCTTAATTGGCTTCATATTGAAATATGCACGTTTATCAATTTGAGGTTTCATTCATTACCGAGCAATCCATCTTAGAAGCACAAACCATGAATTCATGCCTTGCACTCTTTTGCTTGTGAAACTAAAGGGGAAGTCAACCCCCAAAGTTTCTTTCTAATAATATGCTCTAGTCCAGGGGTGTCAAAGTCATTTTTGCCGCGGACACATTGTAGTTATGGTTTCCTCTCGAGGGCCGTTATGAATTTGGGGAACCCATTAGAATGTTTAAATCCCTTCAAATATTACATATAGAGCACACAGAAAATTAATGAATACCTCGTTTTCAAATCTGAAGTGAAGAATAATGACTTTTATTGTGATTGACATCCAAAAATATGAAATTTTGGCTCAGATTTTAGCAATCATCATGGAATTTAACAAGTTTGATTTGCTTTCGCAGGCCAAAAAAAATGATGTGGCGGGCCGGATTTGGCCCGCGGGCTTTGACTTTGACACCTGTGCTCTAGTCTATACCATCACAGGTTTAAACACAGTATTAATACAGTGTTTGTGGGATATGAATTTAAACCGTGAAATCCAGTTTTTTTGGTCCATATCAGTTACAAAAGCTATGGCATTTTCAAGCGATGGAAGCAACAAAATGGCCGCCACATGAGAGATCTAAAAACAGATTGATTTTACTGCCCAAATTCATATTCCTCAAACACATTATTAATCAGAATGTCGTGTCTCAAGTCGCGGAGGTGAATAGGACATATCATGGGAAAGAAAACATTGGGGTTGAGTTCCTCTAAATGAGGCATGTTTTGTCTTTTGCTTGTGCTCACATGGTACACTCGGCATGCTGGTACCTGTAGAGAGAGTTAAGTTATGTTTGATGGTGATTACATATACACGAGACACCAATTGAGCAGCACGTTTGTCCGTGTGTGCTGATTTGAATGGAGAACATCCATGCGTAACAGTGTGTAAGAGTGATCAGTACGTTTCCTTTAATCAAACAATCTCTCTCTCACTGTTCCTCTTTTATTTGCCTCAGCTGCAGAGAAAAACATGGAGCCCCTTTCTCCCGATTATGTGGAGATCGCAATTTACTGCGCAGGAGTCTTCCTCATCGCCTGCATGGTGGGCATCGTGGTGGTGTGCCGCATGAGGAACACGGCCAAAAAGCCGGACTTTAGTGGCCAACCTGCAGTTCACAAACTAAGCAAACAGATCCCACTGCGCCGCCAGGTAACAGAAAGTAGATAAAGAGTTCTATGGCACTTAACACCTCTAGAGGAGCATAACACACAAGAATATACAACAAGTCAAGAATATAGTTTACTTAAAAAAAAGGTAATAAAATATAGAAAGTAATATACCGTATTTTACGGACTATCAGGCTCACCGAATTATAAGGCATACCTTCAATGAATGACACATTTATTTTTTTTTTACAAATATAAGATGAAGCACATTATAAGGCGCATGGTCAGCTTTTGAAAGCTTTTAGTTGCGCTTTATAGTGCGGAAAATATGGTAAATATACATAGACATGTCGATATATAGATACTGTATATCTAGATACTTATAAATATATTTTGAATCATGCTTTATCTTGAAATGAAGTCAAAAGGTACAAAAACATGTTGGAGGCAACCTGCAAAGAAACTGAATCCTGTGTTGAGGTAAGCTGAGTATAGAGAGAGAAAAAAAAAGCCAAAAGAAGAAGCACGGAACGCTGCTTATCACACATTCTTGGAGTCCACTTCTTTATTGAAATCTATACAGAATGATTACTCATGCAAGACGTTCTGAAATCAATCAAACGAATAAGCTGTGTGTGTACCAAATATTGCTGATAAGATCAATACAAGCACAGTTGTAAGGCAACACAGAAGTGTGAATAGTTACTCCTCTAGTGATAGCCAAGAGCTTTGTCTTTCTTTTCAACTCAGATAGTGGTAATCAGCCAATCTCTTTGTACCCGTAGGTGTCGGCTGACTCCAGTGCTTCCATGAACTCAAACACGCCACTCGTACGAATCACGACACGGCGGAGTTCTGCGCACGATGACCCCATCCCTGAGTATGACCTACCTGAGGATCCGCGGTGGGAGTTTGTCAGAGACAGGTCAGCAGATTCAATCGTTATGTAATTTTTGTGAACCCAAATCACATTTATTACCCGCTAAGATTAAATTGCTTTACTTCATTTAATCATTTAATAAGGGGTTCGTAAATCGAGGTATCACTGTATATTGTAACCTCAATTAAAAAAAATAACAGGCCTGTAAACTAAAACCCTCATTTGTCTTTATGTTTTATTAGAATATACAGACAAAAAAAGACACTTTGTTCACGTTGAATCAATGTCCGCGTATGTCTGTATCGGCCTTTATACTGCTCTTGTCACCCAAAGCCTGAGGGATCATGTTGGAATTGCAGAATGCTAAGGAATACAAACATCTGCGGCTTGTGCGGAGGGGGGAAAAAATAACATCAATTATGTGTGGCTGTATGGACAGAATGGTCGCCATTGAGTGTGGTGATCAAGTGGAGACAGATAGGGGATTGTGTTACTGTGGCAGGCTGCTGGCATCAGGTCCCGGACCTTTCTTGGCCTGCACTGTTCGTTTACATAACCAAGATGCGGAAAGTACTTGGTGGGGGCGACACTTGCCAATCAAAAGATTAAAAATAAACAAAAACAAAGAGTCGAGCAACCCAAACTACAGTGTCGGTGAATCTCTTTCCCTTGTTTTTTTGCCACCCACACATTTCCAAATAAAAGCTTGCATGTGTGAACAATACTTCATTGTGATATCGTTTACATTTACAATATTGCATATGAAACAAAGGTAATTACGTTTCCATGTGGAACTCTAATTGAGGTCTGCCGGTGTGGCAGCACCTTGGCATGGGCCCACCCATCACCAGTCAATATGTTTGGACTGAGAGAGCTTGAGGAATGCCACAAATAAGGATATATATTGGCCCGTTCCAAAGAATGATAAACAGTTTGGAAGGGAGTGCCTTCATCACAGGGTTTTTGTCATTGTCACTTGAATTCCAGGACCCACAGAATATTGAGTTTTAGGACTACATAAACATTTTATGTCATAATCAACTAATGGCCCGCAATAAATATGATTTTCACACGCTTGGTTTTGAGAATACTGTATATATTTTCTATTTGCGGTCTATTAGCTATCTAGCTAGCTGGCTGGCGATGTAGCTTGCTAGCTATTAGAGCTGGCTAGCTATTGATTAGCTCGCTCGCTATCTGGATAGCTATCAGCTAGCTAGCTAGCTTTTTGGATTGGATTGGATTTGCCTTTATTAGTCTCGCAGTGGAGAAATTTACATTTCACAGCAGCAAAGTTATGAAAGAAATGAAAGTAGAAAAGCTATGTATTTGCGTTATTCCGGGTTCAGTGAACGCTGGCACGTGTGGCTGCCGTTGCTCACCTACAAAAAAGACTTATCCTGTGACTGTAAAGTGAAATGTATTATTATTATTATTATTATTATTATTATTATTATTATTATTATTATTATTATTATTATTATTAATGTTAAGCAGATTCCTTCCTTACAGACAGTGTATTGTAGGTGTTCAAATACCTGACATGTTTCGGCGACTACTTCCGCCTTCGTCGTATTATTATTATTATTATTCAATGCAGCGTAAAAAACCTTAGACTCTCTTCTTTCCTCATATAAAAAGAGTTAATTCCTAAATTATATGGGTCTGGAGTTATATGAGCTTGAAATGAGGGTGGCTGTCCAAAATACAGTGCAATACATACATATTGGGGTATAGCACTTTAATAACAGTTGAAGCTGGAACAAAGCGCTAACATACAAAAAAAGGGAAATCCTCCCCCCATTGTGAAAGGGGAAAAAAACATTGCCAGAGGCCATGGCCAGCGCTTTATCGGCACCCAAACTAGAAAAAACAAAACCCGAACAAATTTGGGAATGGCGCTCTAGATCATATTTTCAAATCCTGAATACATTCGGGAATGTCAGTGAATGAGTTAAGCAGTCACCGTGCCAATCAAGCACTAACTCACACATTATCTGATCAAAACTAGAGCTAATAGGGGGAAAAAAGGAATGTAAGGATAAAGCAAGCGTGACTGCTGGCCTCTTTTACTCGCACGCACAAGCAATTTTTTTTTTAGTAGGACTGAATTGGCACGTAAATCTGTTTTTATTTCAGCTGCGTCTATGGTTTTATTGTGTGCTTCTACAGGTTGACTCTGGGAAAACCACTCGGAGAGGGCTGCTTCGGCCAAGTTGTTATGGCAGAAGCTCTCGGCATTGATAAAGACAAACCCAAAGAGGCCTTAACTGTTGCTGTCAAGATGCTGAAAGGTGAGTAGTTCTTGCAGGTATTTGCGTTCTAACCATAAATAGCTGACTTGGACCCAAAATCTGACTATAAGGATGCCGAGTACGCCACTTCACTCTAAGTCGGCAACTTGAGCACATTTTATATGTGATATAGGCGAGTCGGTGTGAAAGTAAAATGATAGCTAGCTAGTTAGATAGCAAATAGATAGCTAGCTAGGTAGCCAGCTAGCTAGTTAGATAGTGAATAGATAGCAAATAGATAGCTAGCTAGGTAGCCAGCTACGTTGTTTAATGCCAAATAGATAGCTAGCTTGGTAGCCAACTAGCTAGACAGATAGCGTAATATATAGCAAATGGATAGCTTGCTAGGTAGCCAGCTAGCTAGTTAGATAGCAAATAGATAGCTAGCTAGGTAGCCAGATAGCTAGTTAGATAGCAAATATATAGCTAGCCAGGTAGCCAGATAGCTAGTTAGATAGCAAATAGATAGCCAGCTAGGTATATAGCTAATAGATATCAAATGGGTAGCTAATAGATAGCAATTTTCTATCTATTCGCTATCTAACTAGCTAGCTATCTATCTGTTCGTGATCTATTAGATAGCTAGCTAACTTTCTATCTATATTATTATTATTATTATTATTATTATTATTATTATTATTATTATTATTATTATTATTATTACTGCGTGTTTTGGGTATTTTAGATGCTATAAAACGTTTTTCTGATGTTAGTTAGGAAACAAAAAAGTGACGTCGGTTGTCCTTTAAGTCATTCTTTTCGCTTCCTCCTGGCACCGCAAAGGTGCTCCTGTAGTCTGTATGAGGACACCCCCACTTCTCCCCGTTGTAACTGTAGCTCACATTGTCTGTCAGCTGCGTTTAATCAAAGCACACCACGAAACAAGGTGCTGTCTGACTGGCTAACAATGAGTCAAGGGTTAAAAGGAAGTCAAGGCGTAGGCGTGTTTGTTTTCCCCGGTGCACCTTTCGATCATTCTTTTTCTGCTTTCAGATGACGCCACCGAAAAGGACCTGTCTGACCTGGTGTCAGAGATGGAAATGATGAAGATGATCGGTAAACATAAGAACATCATCAATCTATTGGGGGCCTGCACACAAGATGGTAAGCATTCAATAAGACTATTTTGGTAAAATTGCTTTATTGACAGTAAATACATTTGTTGTGATATTGCATTATTGCACAATAATGCCTGAGAAATTACTTTTGCTCGGTCGCACTACATATAATTATAACAAAAGTTATTCTTCACTTCTTTTTATGTATCTAGCTATCCATCTAGTTAGCAAGCTAGCTAGCTATTTGCTATCTATAGATTTGTTGTGATATCGTATGATTGCACAACAATGCCTGAGAAATAAATTTTGCTAGGTAGCGCAACATATAATTATAACAAAAGTCAATCTTCACTTCTTTTATTTATCTAGCTATCCAGCTAGCTAGCTAGCTATTTACTATCTATAGATTCGTTGTGATCTCGTATGACTGTACAATAACACCTGAGAAATCACTTTTGCTAGGTAGCGCTACATATAATTATAACAAAAGTCAATATTCACTTCTTTTATTTATCTAGCTATCTAGCTAGCTAGCTGGATAGCTAGATAAAATATCTATTTTTAATTAAATATCTATTTGCTATCTAGCTATTGGCTATATAGCTATATGGCTAGCTAACTATTAGCTATATATTAGCTGTCTATTAGTTAGCTTGCTTTTTTATCTATTTGAGTTACCGCTGCCGCTGTTCACCCACAGAAGAACATATCCTGTAACTGTAAAGTGACCTTGAGAGTTTTGAAAGGTGCTTATAAATGAAATGTATTATTATTATTATTATTATTATTATTATTATTATTATTATTATTATTATTATTATTATTATTATTATTATATTATTATTATTATTATTATTATTATTATTATTATTATAAGCAAAGGCAAACAACATATGTGTTCGTGTCTTAGTGCACTGACTTTCTTTCAAGATTGTTCAACTACATTCAACAAGTAAATGCCACCTTTCCCCCAATGCAGGCCCCTTGTATGTGATCGTGGAGTACGCCTCCAAAGGCAATCTTAGGGAGTACCTGAGAGCACGCCGACCCCCTGGAATGGAGTATTCCTACGACATTGCCCGTGTTTCTGATGAACAGCTGACTTTCAAAGATCTGGTGTCTTGCACTTATCAAGTGGCACGGGGCATGGAGTATCTTGCATCCCAAAAGGTATGATGTGCTTCGCATGCAAAAGACCACCTACTGGCTACAAAGAATAGAATTTTGGGGAGGGGGTACAGCTATTGTGTTGTATTTTTTTTTACTGTTGCCATCATTTGTGAGTCACAGTGGGGGGTTTATCTTTTAAAAAACATTGATGTCACCCCCGTGGCCAATCTCTTCATTGTGACATGACAAAGGCCCCTCTGTGTGGAAGAATTGTATTTTTTTTCCACAATAGTAGCGCAGCCATGTTGTCCAAAGACAGCCTCTAGCTCTCGCTCACTGTTGGAATGTGACACACACACACACACACACACACACACACACACACACACACACACACACACACACACACACACACACACACACACACACGCATACACACACACACACACACACACACACACACACACACACACACACACATTCTTGCACATGCGTGACCTACAGATCTGTGTCTGATCATGTGGCAAAGGAGTAATCCACACTTTTCCGACCTTTTCATAGAATTGCAGATTTTGCCCTGTGATGCTATTCAGGGCAATGCGACCTGTGTCCAGGAATTTCAGAGTTCCCTTATTTGGAAAGTGCCGTAAATGTCTAATTCTTTCCATTCTCTCATTTTTTCCTCTTTGTGACCCCCCCCCCCCAACCCTTTTCCCCACCCCTACCCGTCCGTGCATTTCTCACTCTCTCCATCCCAGTGTATACACAGAGACCTGGCAGCCAGGAATGTCCTGGTCACAGAAAGCAACGTCATGAAGATCGCTGACTTCGGTTTGGCCCGTGATGTCCATAACATCGACTACTATAAAAAGACAACCAATGTGAGTCATCGACCTGCGTGTTGCACACGTGGCATCGTCCCTTTTTGGGAGACGACCTCATCTTGAGGACTTAAAAACTGTTATTTACCCTTCCTTCACATTCGTTCTCATCGCTCATCTTTCTTTTACGCTCTATTCTTGCATTTGAGTCTTGGCAGAAGCTGCAGGTTCCCAGGCAGCCTATGAATGTCGGGATTCTGTGGAGCGTCTTGTTTATCCCTCTTTCCTACTTTAGTTTCATAGGCACTTATACAATTAGCCAAAAAGAGAGACACGGTGAGAGGGGGAGCAGTTTAAACGTAATTGACAACTCCATAGCAGCCCGGTGGTGTCTTTCTTTCCCACCGCAGAGCAGCCCGGTCCGCATGCCCTCATTTCGTATGCATGCTTGCCTTTTCATCCCATGCACGATCATGCTGAGAACAAGCTATCAACAACAACAACAGTATGGAGTGATGTTGAGAGTAATGATGATGATTGTTGCAATGGCAGCTGTGACAATGTTGGTGATCACTTATATGTGACATTTGGATAGAGCTGTGTTCAAATGGATTACAGTGTATTGTCGGTGTTCAAATACCTGACATCTGTCCTAAATTGGATACAGTACACAGGATAGTAAATTGAATACAGTAGGCAGGATGAACTATTATGCAAAACTTATATATTTGAATACTATATTTGGATTTTTTTTATTCATTGCACCAGACTTTATAGTCTGGTGCACCTTATACATATGTGGAATTTTTTTGAAAATACACCATTCATTGAGGGTGTGCCTTATACATAAGAAAATACGGTCGTTCAAGTGGGTTTTAATAATATATGTGTTTAAATCATTCACTGCCATTCAGGAATGTATACGGGAATTTAAAATATGATGTAGCGCGCCATTCCCAAATTTGTTCAGGTTTTGTTTTTTCTTGTTTGGGTGCTGATAAACAGCTGGCCATGGTCTCAGGCATTTATTTTCCTTTCCACAAAGGGGGCAGAAGTTCCCCTTTTTCCATGTTAGCACTTTGTTCCAGTTTCAGCTGTTGTTAAAGCGCTATACAGTGAGACCTCAACTTACGAACCTAATTGGTTGCCAGACAGAGTTTGTAAGGCGAAAAGTGTGTATCTAAAAAAAAATCCCATTGGAAACCATTAAAATGGGAATAATCCGTTCCTGGGTTTCCATAAAATATACTTTTCAACTAAATAAGCCTTAAAACTACACACAACATACCTTATTCTATGTATAATAAATGTACTATTGTATTGTAATGAAAGAAATACATTGCATTGTATCATAGTCACTTTATTTACATTTGTAATGGTCATTGATGGCTCGATAGAATGGTGTTGGAGGTCGAAGGTCAAAGGGAATTGCTGTTTGGAAAGAGAGGCGCATTACATGAGGACTGTAATTTAAAAAAAAAGAAATAAACTGTGCCGTAAAATAAAGTTTTATTTACCTTTTTGATGGTTGTTGATGGCTTATGGAAGGAGAGTCACTTTCCATAAGGACTGTTGGTAACTTAACCTCTGATGCTGTTCGGTCGTGTGCTTCCGCCGAAGATCACTCCGCCAGCCGTGGTGGGTGTGTATTATGAAAATAGTGCTTATTATAAGGTTTAATTTTGATAAATTTGACGTTTGTAAGACCAAAAGATTGTAAGATAAGGTGTTTGTAAGTTGAGGTCTCACTGTATAAACCAATATGTATATATTGCATTGCATTTTGGACAGCCACCCCCATTTCAAGCTCACATAACTCCAGACCCACATAATTTAGGAATTAAATCTTTTTTTTCTGATGAAAGAAGATAGCCTAAGATTTCTTACGCTGCATTGAATGTTTATGTCATCCTAAAACTCAATATTCTGTGGGTCCTGGAATTTGAGTGGCAATGACAAAAACCCTGGCACTGTAGTGGACACATTTTGCACATGCAGTGAATGAGTTAATGGTGGTCATCTATATTAGGGCTTTTTTTATATACAATGTGAATTTTCATCTGTTTCGGAAGGGTCTGGAATGAAATCTCTGTGATCAATGATGGTTCATTATATCCGTTTTCGCAAAGACTCATTCAAGTGTTCACTTAACTAAGCCATCAAACACCTATCGATCGGGGCCGACTGGATAGTGTTGCCTTCCAGTCAGTACTTTAATAGCACAAAGAGATATAGTGCACATTATTCCTCAGCTCTCTTGCTTGAACACTAAATGTTCCTTCAGGGATGACTCTTCCAAGGCACTCATCGTCCCGCTTTGCTATGATTAACAATCTCTGAAAGACATCAAAAATGCTAATCAGGCTACAAATGAAAGTGGATTGACCGCTTTGTTTGACTCTTCACTTTTGTCTGTCTACAGGGTCGCCTTCCTGTAAAGTGGATGGCTCCCGAAGCACTTTTTGATCGGGTCTACACTCACCAGAGTGACGTGTAAGTAACTACTCACCATAAAATGTACCCTACCACCCTGTGTCAAAAATAATATTCATGCCACCCGTCCCTTTCACAGTTGTCCACACAATGTCTTGTGGTGCTGCGAGGTTATCATAGATTGAGACTAGTTTGAGGTGTTTAGTGGGTGGAGTGATTGCTTGCCTATAGGGGGTCTAAAGCTGGCCGGTTTGTGGCAAAAGTGAGGATTTCACGCTAGACTTGTAGCCAATGCTGTGTTACTAATCTGAGCAGCTTCAAAGGGCCCTGGAAGGAGCCCAGAACCCACCAACCAGTACCTACTCGCTCAATGATTCACATGTTGCTTCTCCGTCTCAACTCAGAAGCCCCCCCCCCTCTCTTTTTGGGCCCCCCCACACTCGTCTATGTGCGACAAAGCTGCAGCCCAACAACCAACCCGGTCCTCTTGCTGCTCGCAGCCCTTTGAACATGCGGCTCATCGTTTTGAAGATGTTCAAAATAATTCCTCCCACCATATTCACCCCCGCCATTCTTATTTTCATTCATCTGGCATGTGAATTGCTGACCGGACACTCTTCCCTTCCACCCCCCCCCCCCCCAACTCCTTTTTTTAAAGTTCAAGAACACTCATTCTAAAAAGAGAACAAAGAGAGAGCATTACTCCTTTTTGGTGTTTGAGTCGTATACGATCTGACAGCGTCGTTTGAAGTTTCGGCTCCAGACGCAGGCGGCAGAAGGGTGTATGTGGCAATTAGGTAAATGCCTTGCAAGCTAACCTCAAGTAAAAAAAGAGATTTTTGCATCCACATGCGTTCATGTGTCTTTGAGATATGCACCAGTAGCAGTCTCGGGCTGTTCCAGTTAGCTTTTGAAATGAAATGACCTCTTTTTCAATCCACATCTGGAAGTGTTTATGTAGGTTCATCTGTCCATGCGCACACACACACACACACACACACACACACTCACACACACTGTAAATAATATCTGCATGGACACATGATGCCATTCATGTTCCGCAGAGCGGCACCAATCCGTCATAACAAAAAGAGTGGATGGAGGTGCAGGCAGTCCTTTGTTTGCTCACAGCTAATTATATTTCATCACTCACTTTTAGTGATTGGTCCATCAAATCAGATTATGAAAGCGAGAAGGCTGTTTGTGAAGTGGGATTGTGTATGTGGCGGGGGAGGGGTGCTGTTTACCTCAAAACCAACAGAGTGCACAGGCAATCCCCAAATGACATCAGATTAAATGAATTACAATGGAAGTCGTCCTTTGTTAAGGCAGAATGGTGCAGTTCACTGCCATCATGGTCACATTCTTTTACCAAGGGGGAGATTGAATCAGATAAAGACCAAATTTCGTAAATTTAGGCTCCTGAACCTTTCTTTCTCCAATCTACTTTGTACATTCATTTTACCCTTTTTGACGTCATAAAATTTCCAACTGGCGAAAAAGCCAACACATAATTTTACATCAGTGGAATCTCACCCCCTGCCGCCCCCCAAAAAAGTATACAGCAAGGGTGTCAAAGTCATTTTTTGCCACCGGCCACATTGTAGTTACGTTTTCCTCTCGGGGACTGTTATGAATTATGAATCCCCTCCACATATTACATAAAGAGCACACAACAAATTCATGAATAACTAGTTTTCAAATTTAAAGTAGAAAATAATGGCTGTTATTGTGATTTACATGGGACAGCTTGACATTTTGATTCAGACTTTAACAAGCATCATGGAATTTCACAAGTTGGATTTGCTTTCGCGGGCCGAATGAAATGATGTGGCGGGCCAGATTTGGCCCCCGGGCCTTGACTTTGACACCTGTGGTATACAGCATTGGATTGGATGGGTTTAGCCTTTATTAGTGTCGCCGGTGAAGAAATTTAGATTTCACAGCAGTAAAATTATGAAAGGCTGTAAAGGCAGCCACTCTCGCTGCTTTACAGCCTTTCATACAGCTCCTGTATTTTGATTTATCTACTTTCTTTCCTCTTCTTTTCATCACTTTGCTGCTGTGAATGTGAATGTCTCCACTGTGAGGCTAAAAAAAAGATAATCTAATCCAATCCAAGAGGAAAGGAAAGGAAGAAATGGAAAAACTAAATTCAGGAGCTGGTGTAAAGGCAGCCACTCATGCGGCGCCATCTTGAAGTCAAAATAATAAAAACAAAATAACAACATGACACAACATAAAAGACACTGACAATAAAATTACACTGAAAAATGATTTGTGATGCTGGTGGAAGAGCATATTCTGACAATTGCTATCACTGTCACTGGTGGAGGCACATAATGTTTAATTAATCATAATCATGATTCATTTGATTTCTTAGATTAATTAGATGGAGGGTGACCCCTGCAGAAAAAAGTCTAAAAAGTCTTGTTTATTGCGTCAAGGCTGGGTGCACGTGGATTCGGACGCACGGAGGAAACAAGGTGAAATAGTGTTGAGAAGTATTTACAAAGTAGTCCAGAAAGGAGAGACGAGTGTGTCAACAAGAGAGACCAGCACGAAGCTAGTGCGACTTGTGTAAACAGATGGAAGGAACTGATATATCAGCAGCCCTGCTTGTCTGTTGCTTGTTTGATCCCTCGAGCATCTTTTCAAATACTGTGATTGTGGGCACACAACTTGTGTTATGGTGTAGCATTAAAAGACCTATCCTATGTGGGTCCAGTCTTTCTAAACTTGACCCACATCAACAATGGAATTGGGGAATTCTGGAAATTTTACAACAGGGAAGTTGTTCATAGTTAATCGAAAGATCTGTTGCCCCCTTTCCTCATTTCTCTGACGTTTGTTTTGGTGTGGAGGGACTCGACAATGCAAGCCTATGTAATTTGCACTACCAGGCACAAAAGGCATTGTTCAGATCAGGGCACCGGAGTGGCAGTGAGAGACGGTCGGTGTCACAAGATGAAGGACGGTATTGACACTAGAAACATGCGAACCAGAGTGAATTGGAACAAAACATCAAGATTTAATATTTGGTGACATTTTTGTCACTTTCAAGCATATTTCTTTTGAATCATGTATATACATTTATATGGTTTTCACAGTCAGAATAGCCCTGTGAAGGGAAACCCCAACTGCATGAATAAAACTGATTCTAGACTTACCTGATTCTAGAATAACATTCGTATTTCATAAGAATGGAAAATCCCTTGCAAGTTCTTCCACATTGTTCCAACATCCGTCCGCATAGTCCAAAACCCACTGTTGCTTACTGTTCTCCCTTTACAGGTGGTCATTTGGGGTGCTTATGTGGGAGATCTTCACCCTAGGGGGCTCCCCATACCCTGGCATCCCCGTGGAAGAGCTCTTCAAGCTGCTCAAAGAGGGCCATCGCATGGACAAGCCTGGCAACTGCACAAATGAGCTGTAAGAGACAAGTTCCATTAGACACTAGTACATTGGCCCACTTTGATGGTGGCCCATTAGATCCATGACTTAGGGCAGAGTCTGTCTCCTCGGTTTGGACTATCAATGTCCTCTGTCACTCATATAGCTGACTCTGGGAGTGTCTGTTTTCCGCTATGACGACAATGGCACTGTTTTGTAAAGGTAGCTGGAAAGCAAAATGCAGTGGAAGGGACCTTTGGGCACCCTTTTTACTGTACGAACGGTTTGATGACAGTGAGGTTAAAATCTAAAAAAAAAAGAAAATAGATGGTTCGAAACAGGAGTAAATGAAGCAATTTTTGTAAAACAGCAAAACCTTTCACTACATCGCAATGGTTTAATTTTAGACCATGCTTAAAACAGACTTCTTGGGTCATTACCACATAGGCTTAGTCATGCTAATGAGGTGATACCAGGGCGAATGTGGCAATCAGAGCCAGGTATGGTACATTAGATGGTAATCAGATAGGACAAATGAGGTAATCCGATTGGGTTCAAGGAGTAGTCTATTACTCCCCCAACATCAGAGTTGGGCGCAAAAGCCATTAGGGATTTATATAGGGCCAGAGTTACCAGCACAACTTTAGTTCGCTGACGAAGCTCTTCGCATGAGAAGTGAAACGTCCGACACCTTCAAAGAAGTACAGATGACGGCTGAAGAAACCTTTTCCTCGATGTTTGTACGGAGGGTTCAAGTCCCATACATTATTTTCAGCTGTGAATTTTGAAACTGAGAGAAATAGGTAGGAAAGGAAAGCTGAATGATCATATGCTTCAATGAATACACCAACTTTGACTTTGTGTCTTTCAGCTATATGATGATGAAAGACTGCTGGCACGCCATCTCATCCCATAGACCAACCTTCAAGCAGCTCGTCGAGGATCTGGATCGCATTCTCACCCTCAGCACCAATGAGGTTAGTTCAGCATCAGTGGTCTTCCGCAACGTTCTTAGAGGAATTCAGGGTGGTTTGAAAAGCGTACTGAGCTCATGTTCATGGCTTCCTGGCAAACGGGAGTTGAAATTTTTGTCAAAATAAAATGGAATACTGTCATATGATACATTCCTACAAAGCGTAACATGAGTTTTGATCCAATTCAAACCATGCAAAACCACCAGTGCATGTAAAGTTCATATGAATGTTTCTGAAAGCCTTGAGAGCACCACGCAGGTTCAGACTACAAAATATTAGTTGTGACAACCAACACACACGCACACACACACACACACACACAGAGTTAAAAAAAATATTTGATCCAGGCCACCAAGGCCCCATAAATGTGACTGATGGTTACGACCAAGCTCCTCACAGTGAAGCCCTTTCTCTTCTCTGCGTTCTGTGGTATCAGCAATCCGAGCAGAGGAGATGGAAAGCTGTCAAAACTAATCCCTGCTCTGAAACTCCATGAATTGAAGCCAAAAGAGCCCAACTTTCATTTTGAACTTTTGAAATGCAATAAACCCTCCCACACCCAATCTTCCCTGCCCTAAACCATTGGCAGATGTTAAGGTCTTTTGGAATGTGAGCCTTCTCCTTTTCAGCGGAGCACATGCAAGCCAGTGCTCTTTTCTAGAAAACCGCAATATGCCGTCTCTCTCATAAGCAGACCCAGAAAAGGTCATCAAAAATGAGGCTGAAACAAAGAACGGAGAACAGATGCTGTTCACAACTAGATCTTTTCCAACAAATCCTTGGTATCTCTCTCATATTTTGTTGAGATGATTTTAACCGTTTACATCGATGCATATATGTGCTCATATAAACGTGGACAACATGAATACAATATGGCATCACTTTTGGGTACTGTGCTTTATATTTGCAGTAGGTTTTGAAAACATATTGAACAGTAGAAAGTGCAATTGTCATGTTGCACTAAGGCAGTGGTTCTTAAATTTGGTAAAGTCTAACAGCCCAACCCGTATCTATGCACATTCACTCGGAAATAATAATAATAATAATAATAATAATAATAATAATAATAATAATAATAATAATAATAATAATACAGTGAGACCTCAACTTACGAACTTAATTGGTTCCCGGACAGAGTGTGTAAGGCAAAAAGTGTGTATCTCGAAATAAAAATTCCCATAGGAAAGCATTAAAATGGGAATAATCTGTTCCCGGGTTTCCATAAAATATACTTTTCAACTAAATACGCCTTAAAACTACACACAACATTCCTTATTCTATGTATAATAAATGTGCAATTGTATTGTAATGAAAGAAATACACTGCATTGTATCATAAAGTGTCACTTTATTTACATTTGTGATGGTCATTTATGGCTTGATGGAAGGGCGTTGGAGGTCGAAGGTCAAAGGGAATTGCTGTTTGGAAAGAGAGGCGCATTACATGAGGACTGTAATTAAAGAAATAAACTGTGCTGTAAACTAAAGTTTTATTTACCTTTTTGATGGTCGTTGATGGTTTATGGAAGGAGAGTCACCTTCCATAAGGACTGTTGGTAACTTCACCTCTGGTGCTGTTCGGTCGTGTGCTTCCGCCGAAGATCACTCCGCCAGCCGTGGTGGGTGTGTATTATGAAAATAGTGCTTATTATAAGGTTTAATTTTCATACATTTGACGTTTGTAAGACAAAAAGTTTGTAAGTTGAGGTGTTTGTAAGTTGAGGTCTCACTGTAATAATAATAATAACAATAATAATACATTTCATTTATAAGCGCCTTTCAAAACTCTCAAGGTCACTTTACAGTCACAGGATAAGCTTTTCTGTTGGTGAGTAGTGGCAGGCACACGCGGCAACATTCATTCAACCTCGAAGTAACTCAAATAGATAGTTAGCTAGCTAGCTAAAAATAGATAGCTAATAGCTAGCGAACAGATAGCCATTAGCCAGCGAACAGATATCCATTAGCTATCAAATAGATAGCTATCCGCTCGCGAATAGATCAGGATAAGCTTTTCTGTGGGTGAGTAGCGGCAGCCACACGCGCCAGCATTCACTTATGCCGGAAGTAACTCAAACTGATAGAAAGCTAGCTAGCTAGCTAATAGATACAGTTATATTAATAATAATACATTTCATTTATAAGCACGTTTCAAAACTCTCAAGGTCACATGTATTTCAAAAAAGTTGTTTTGCTCAGCAGCTAGCTAAAATCGCTATCTAGAAAGCTGATTCTTATCAAAGCGTCCTTTTCAGGAGTGGATCAGGGACGTCATGGTGGAATGTACACGTCTACTACTAGCTAAATGTTGAAATCAAACACGCAGCTGTTGCATCCATTGACGAAAAGAGATTGTCTCACATCTTCTGTCCCACATAAATCCGCTTCAATTCCGAGCCGCGACAGGGAGAAATGGAGTCGGTGGCTGCTGACAGGAGTTGCGAGACTTGTTGTGGCTCATTATTACTTCACATATAAGTCGCACCTGTGTATAAGGCATCTTTTGAAGAAAATGAAGGCTTTTAGGTGCGCCTTATACACTGGAAAATACAATATTTTATATTTATTAAGCAGTAATTATATTGACCTTATTTTTCCACAAGTATCCGCATATCTCTGTGTTTATCATAAAAAATTCCATCCAGGAGATACTTTAGGAGGATTCCGGAGAGGAATCAAACTGCACATTCCTAAAAAGTTGTTTTGCTCAACAGCTAGCTAAAATGGCTATCTAATAAGCTAATTGTTGTCCATCTAGTTAGTAAATGCATGGATTTGTAAAAAAAAAGTTGTTTAGCTGAACAGCTAGCTACAAAAGGTATATTTTGTGTAGCTTCAAGGCCTATTCCATAGAAAACCATGTTTGTAGCAGACGTGCACATTCCACCATGACATCCCTTATCCACTGGTGAAAAGGATGCTTTGATCCTCTCCTCTTTCTAGAACATCCTAACAAACTGTCCTATTTTTTGTAATTTCGTTTTTCTTTTGTTGTTGTTTTGTTTTTTTAGTTTGTATTTTGTTTCTAGACAATTTTACCGATGGATTTGAACTCTGTTCTTCTCTGTCTCCTTTTGAATACAGGAATATCTGGACCTGTGCACCCCCACAGAACAATATTCTCCAATCTTCCCAGACACACGCAGCTCCTGCTCTTCCGGCGATGACTCCGTTTTTTCACACGAGTCCTTACCGGATGAGCCGTGTCTCCCCAAGTATCAGCACATCAACGGCAACGTCAAAACATGAGCCTGCACTCGTTACTGGAAAGCCTAAATCACACTCAGCAGAGACACCTGCTTGAAAATAAAATTCTTCCAGTTTCCTGGACCGCTCCCCCATTCCCCCCATCCCCCATTTTTTTTGTCCACCATTCCACTGACTTATGGACCCCTTTTTGGGATCATGCGGGCAGCCGTACTGTTGCACTGCCATTTGCATGCACGATATTCAACATGGCCTCCTGTCTTAAGAAGAGGATTGGGGCGTGACACAAGATGAGCTTTTTTTTTTTGGAATGGACAAACTGACATTCTCAAGGATTCTTATCGCTCATTGTTCATAATAACAGATATTGTTTTAGCTGTGTTTTTGTATGTGTGTGTGTGTGTGTGTGTGTTTGTGTTAGCATGTATACTAGCGTGTGCGTTAGCATGTGTGCTAGCATGTGTGTTAGCATGTGTGCGTTAGTAAGTATTAGGTATGTGTGGGAGAGACAGAACACACACACACACACACACACACACACACACACACACACACACACACACACACACATTCCTGTTTCAATAGTTTTGTGAGGTCCGGATAACTCCAGATAAGGAGTGAGGACCACCGTTGCTGATAAGTTTAGAGAAGAACTAGTGTTCCATTTGAACACTTAAATGTCAGCCCATTTCCCACTTCAACTTCTTTAAAAACAAAGCAATAAAAAGCAGACTTGAAATTGAAATAACAGCAGGACTGAGGTTTCTGAATGGGTACATTCAAAGTCCTCACCCCTGTAGTGAATTTGGTTAAAACTTTTTCCTCTCATTAAACACGGACACACACACACATAAACACACACAGTGAGTAAAAAGTGTGTGTATCCAACTGAAATGAAAATACACACAAAAAATCATTTGGGGTAAATTTGTGAAGACCTCTCTGAAACTTTAACAGATGCATATATAGAACCTCTAAAAGCCTTTACAATGAAAAACTGGTGAGGACCGGCCCAAAGGTCCTCACTTGTCAAAAATGTCCTCACTACGTCTGGTATAAAATGTTAGTGGTCCTCACAAGACTAAACATACAAACACACACACACGTTCACACACATTATAACTTGTAGTACTGTAGTGGAGTGGAGGTGACCCCATTCCAGTGGCTGGCATTCCAAGACTTTTGTTTTGCTTCTGGATGAATGTATAGACCAACATGAACTTAAAAATAAGAGGAGTAAAAACATAGGAAAAGGACTAAGAAACAAAGCTTTTGACTAACAAAACCGAGGAAGAAGGAGAACGCAGGTAGAAACCGCTTTCCTGTTTATTTTGTAATGTTGATACCTTTCTTTTTTTTTAACTTGTTTCTCCCAATTACTATAGAGAAAGAAAAAACTGCACTATAACGTGTACTTCTGGGTATAATTGTAAATATCTTCAAATATGTATAAATATATATTATATATTTACAATGAATTATTTTTTTGTATGGACTCAAAAATAAAAAAAGGTACTTACCCCACCTTACACCACTCCCCCCATCACCTAGTTTGGAGTAATAGGCAGGGTTGCACACAGCTTGTATTTACAAAACACACACACACACACACTTTGAGACAAACACACACAAACCGAAAAACCTGCCTCACACTCAGTAACATGGTAAAGTATTGGCTTTCAGGGACTGAGGTAGCATTTTAATTTATTGACTTGTGATGTTTGTATTAATGAGTAAGTCTGGAGAAAGAACAAACTCAATATGATGTTATTAAAGCTGAAAATAATATCGACATAAATAATCCTTGAAATGTATGGTAATTTAAATATGATCTCTCTCGGCAGTAACGGAAAATGTGGCTTATTTTTACTTGGTTTGACGGAAACCATGTTTTCTAAGTTTTTATATATATGAATGTGAATATTAAGTTAAAGTTTTGGGAAATTTGTACATTTTATAGCAAGCTAATTCTTTCTTATGTAGATCCCGATGCTTTTCTCTCTTCAGATTTTTAAGCCTTTTGTTTTAGCTTTGCTTCAGGAAGTGGATGTTTTTCTGGATTGACTGCTCAGAGTGTAAAGACATAATTATCCGCTGGTTCCTTTCGATTCAACCTAGAACCCAATTTAACTTGACACAATCCAACACGTAGAGTATGAAATCAGTGTGGTTTTATTTTCTACCGGACCAACATTAAGCTGTTCCGTTGCAGATGTATTTGTCACATTTGCAAATAAATCAATTAAAACCGCAGACACTTTTGGCTGTGAATTTATTTTGGACCAATCTATTCAAGACGTAGTGGTGATTGCACGTTGGTTTTTTTAAGATAAGTGGATGGGGTGATTTTTTTAATGAAGCAGGACGAAAAAGTAAGAACAAAAAGATTATTTAATCTTTGGGATGGAACAAAATGTAACTAACAGGAGAAGAGGTAGAAGAGCTGTTTGGGAGGTCTTTTGTAAAGACCGTCAGGATGTGATGTCATGACCGGAAGTACAAGTATAAAACGGAAGGCCGAGAAAATAAAACAATGTGTAAGGAAATAAAAAGATGTTTAAAATGTGTTCGTATAGCACAGTGGTGTCAAAGTCATTCTTTGCCGCGGGCCACATTGTAGTTATGGTTTCCTCTTGAGGGCCGTTATGAATTTGGGGAAGCCATTAGAATGTTTAAGCCCCTCCACATATTACATATAGAGCGTACAACAAATTAATGAATATCTAGTTTCCAAATCTGAAGTCAAGAATAATGACTGTTATTATGGTTTATATCCAAAAATATGAAATTTTGGCTAGGATTTTAGCTAGCATCGTGGAATTTCATCAGTTTGATTTGCTTTCGCGGGCCCAAAAAAATGATGTAGCGGGCCGGATTTGGCCCCCGGGCCTTGACTTTGACACCTGTGCTATAGGAAATTGCCCTAACAGGTGATCTAAAAAAAGTGAAGTGGAAAAATGGCCCAAATTCCTGTTACACTAGTAATAATAATAGCAGTATTTATGCAATTTGTAATAAAAAAAACATAGAATTATTACCACAATTTAATTCAGAAATACAAAATTAGAATGTCATATCTTGAAGACACTTTTATGTTTTTACACTTTAATTTCTCCATTCCGATCCATTTATCCTCCCAAGGGTTGCAAGGGGTGCTAGAGCTTATCCAGGGACAATTTTAATAATAATAATAATAATAATAATAATAATAATAATAATAATAATAATAATAATAATAATAATACATTCAATGTTTCAATTTCCAATGGAGCTTGGGCGCCATCTTGTGCATTTTCTAGGACGCTACATTGGAGTCCTGATGGCTCGAATTGATACGCAAGTACTTCTTTAATCATGTATGCTTTCCTCTTCAGAACTATTTGAATCATATTCATAACTGGATGAGTAACAAGAAAGCATCTCCTCCGAATCTAAAGCCATTGTTTTGATTCGAGAGAGCAAGACGTCCTGGCGTGATGTCACAAACAAGGGGGCGGGACCTTCTGAAACTCGCAATTTCCGATCCGGTCATTTTGAAGTAGTTTTGGGACACATTAAGTCATTTTTATTGGTGTTTTGCATTTGACTAAAAATATCATACTGCGTGTTTTGGGTATTTTAGATGCTATAAACCTTTTTCTGAGGTCAGTTAGGAAACAAAAAAAAATGGTGTTGATTGACCTTTAAGTTGTCTTTTCGGCATTAGTTTCGTACTATTGCGAAAATATTGCAACATAATTTTTATTGCAACATCTATCCAATCATGTTTGATGGAGAATCTATGAAAGTGGTCAAAGTGATTCCATTAATGAATAAAGAACTCATCATTGTCATGACAGTGTGAGTGTGTCTTGATCTGCTATCAGACAAAGATCCACTGTTGGGATCCTCGCAAGCTAATGACTCATCTGATTAGTTGATTGATTTTTTTCCCCCCTTTCATTATCAGAAGAGATTTAATTGTATAGAGTGGGTCTTTGATTTATCTTCATTCAAGTTAATCAAAACTGATTTATTGGCTAGTGTGGCTGTAGTTGGAGGCATCGGGTCTTTTGTCTTCTTTAAATCACACCCACCACAAACAATGAGCGATTAATGTTTATGTATGTACCGAAAAGGTATGCTCACGATCTTAGAAGAGTGAAATCTTTCCATTTTTTGACTTAAACTCTTCAAAACAGAATGATTCTGCTCAAAGTTGTCTTAATTTGCACTGAAAGGTTAAATTAGAAGCAACAATCAGCATCATTGCAATTCCACATTTAATTGTGATTTGTATGGGGTTTTTTTTCATTTCACGTTCAAGTATACAGGTAAAACTCAGAAAATTAGAAAATTGTGGAAAAAGTTCATTCATTTAAGGAATTCAAATTAAAAGATTAAATTAATATATTCTTTAGACTCATAGGATGCATTGAAATATATTTCAAGCTTTTACAGTGATACCTCAGTTTACGAACTCCTTGGCTTACGAACTTTTCGGTTTACGAACGTTATATTTATGAAAATTTTACCTTGGCATATGAACTATTTTTCGGGATACACACGGAGCTGCCACAATGAGTGATGTGTCGTTCGCGAACGAGCCCGTTCTTCTCTAAACAAGAAAATGGCAGCCGGCTTGTTTTGGTCCTCTATTCCCTGCCCCCAGTCGGCGGTTAAAGCCACGTGATTGGTCAAGAACGTCGCAGTGAGGGGAGGTGGATTAAACTTTAAAGAGACAGGCAGACGACAGAGTGAGAGTGACGACATGGATAGAAAACAGTGACATTTGGACTCGTTTCAACTTTGATAGTTCAAAGGCAGAGTGTAGACTGCAAGGTTAAAATATCCCATCAATCAGGCTCCACAAATAACCCGCACTAGCCTTCAGTTCAATTTGAAATGAAATGACAAGCAAGGAAACCAGCTATTAATGATGTTTCTAGTGTGTCTCCTTGCATCTGTTGCTGTTGCAATATAACAACTTCCAAGATGTACAACCCAGAGCTCCTTGAGACACTTTACGCAAAAAGCTATCCATTCCATCAAGCCATCAACGACCATCACAAAGGTAAATAAAATGACTTTATTATACAGTAGAGTTTATTTCTTTAATTATAATACCATAGCACATTTATTATACATAAAATAAGGTATATTTTGTGAAGTTTTAAGGCTTAGAAAATTAGAAAGTAGAAAATTATGTTTTATGGGGAACTGATTATTCTCATTTTAATGGTTTCCTATGGGAAATTTATTTTTGGGGTACACACTTTTCGCCTGACACACTCTGTCTGGGAACCAATTGAGTTTGTAAGCCAATATATCACTGTACACCATTTTCAGTAATGCTATCACCAGGTGTGATCCCCAGAAACACAAGTCCATACAAACGAGTCACAAACTCTTCCACTAAACATGTCCCTTCACGTCTCCGGAAACCGAAAAAAAAAAAGCTTGGAGGGAAAATTCCCTTTAAAAGCATTCCTCTTTTTTCATTGAATAAGGCAAAGAAAGCAGGAAAAGCCCTTTAGGGCCCAAAATGGGAAAATGGAGCAAAGTGTCAGTATAAACTACCTTAACCCTCATTCAACTAGGGGGGAGGGAGCCGGAAATCCATCCATACTTTTATTGGACTGGGTGTCTATTGTGTATCAAGCTGATAGAACACCCAGGCAGCAAGAGAGGTTGGTGGTATATGGAGGATTTAGATTGTTCCATTGTGACAAAAAATACCATCAATTTGCTATTTAGAGGTTGTTCTATACCAGGGGTGTCAAAGTCATTTTTTGCCGCGGGCCGCATTGTAGTTATGGTTTCCTCTCGAGGACCGTTATGAATTTGGGGAACCCATTACAATGTTTAAATCCCTTCAAATATTACATATAGAGCACACAGCAAATTAATGAATAACTCGTTTTCAAATCTGAAGTCAAGAATAATGACTTTTATTGTGGTTGACATCCAAAAATATGAAATTTTGGCTCAGATTTTAGCAATCATCATGGAATTTAACAAGTTTGATTTGCTTTCGCAGGCCGAAAAAAAAATGATGTGGCGGGCCGGATTTGGCCCGCGGGCCTTGACTTTAACACCTGTGTTCTATACAGTGATACCTCGGTGTACGAACCCCTTGGTTTACAAACTTTTCGTTTTACGAACGTTACATTTATGAACATTTTACCTTGGCATACGGACTTTTTTCGTACACGGAGCTGCCTCAATGAGTGATGTGTCGTTCGCGAACGAGCCCGTTCTCCTAACAAGAAAATGGTGGCCAACTGTTTTGTCCTCTATTCCCCGCCCCCAGTCTTGGGTTAAAGCCACGTGATTGGTCAAGAACGCCGCAATGAGGGGGTGGGGGTTACAAACAGAGAGTGAATGAGGCCGTTCTCCCAAAAACAAAATGCCGTCTGGTTAAAGCCACGTGATTGGTCAAGAACGCAGCAGTGGGTGGGGGTGGGGGGGGGATTAAAAATTAAAGAGACAGGCAGACGACAGAGAGAGAGTGAGAAAAACACACACACGAAAGGGAGACGACAGAGCTTCAAATTAAAAAAAAACTAAAGTGAAATGGTGAGAAAATGGACAGAAAACAGTGAAATTTGGACTCGTTTCAACTTTAATAGTTCAAAAGCAGAATGTAGACTGGAAGGTTAAAATATCCCATCAATCAGGCCCCACAAATAACCCGCACAAGCCATCTGTACACTTGATGCAAAAAGCTATCAACCCAGCTAAACAGAATACAATTGATGAGGAACTAGATAAAATTATCACAGAGAAAGCACCTACAAGGGATCATTCCTCAAGATGGTGAAAGAAGGCTACGTTCCTCATAAAGTGTTTAATGCTGATGAAACCGGCCACTCCATTCCATCAAGCCATCAACGACCATCACAAAGGTAAATAAAACGATTTCATTATACAGTACAGTTTATTTCTTTATTATTATAATACCATAGCACATTTATTATACATAAAATAAGGTATATTTTGTGTAGTTTTAAGGCTTAGAAAATTACAAAGTAGTAGAAAACGAAGTAGAAAATTATGTTTTATGGGGCTCTAGGAACGGATTATTCTCATGTTAATGGTTTCCTATGGGAAATTACATTTTGGGATACATACTGTTCGCCTTATATAATGTCTGGGAACCAATTAAGTTCGTTAAACAAAGGTATCACTGTATTGGTGTTATGAAAAACAATTTCTGAATATTGGTGGAACATGCAATTGGTTGGTGTTAGCTTGCTCTCTGCCAGCACTATTGCTGTTTTTTCATTCTGCTCAAATTCCCTGGGATTCATTGTGTGGTGATATTTTCTTGACCTAATCTGATAAACATGACCCTCGGCGGTCACTCAATGCCTTTAAATGACTTTTTCATTTAAAGAGCTTGTGGCTCCATATGCTGCCAAGATTAACCTTTGATCCCTAAATATTAGTTTGGTGTGACTTTTAGGGCAGTAGCTAGCAAACGTTTTTATTACATACAAAATGGTATGTCGTTGAATATGGAGCTACATTTGAATGAATGTTAAAATTGAAGATTGCGTGGATAGCTTGACATTTTGGTGGCTAAGGTCATTCTGTTGTTTCTTCCTGTCCCTTCAGTGTCCTTCATCTTTGCCTCGTCCTCCCTTGAAGAGCCATCTGGCGTGGCCTGGTGTGTTTGTACAAATCTTGGTCCTCTGGAATGTCAACACAAGGCTTTGTGTAAAGCCAAAGGAGCCTATTTCCATTGGGGATAAGTTCCAACCAAATCCAGAGAGGGAGACGGATTGCGCTTTAGCGTGATGAAGAGAGAGAGAGAGAAACTTTCATTTGCAGCGAAAGTGCCAAGGCACTGTGAATCACCCAACTTAATCCTGAACACGATTCTCTAAATTCACTGCCAGAAGTTTGTTCAACAGCAACCAAAATGTGGAAAGGAACCTTGAAACATGAACAATACAGATTGACACTAAAGGTTTTAAAGTTACAGTGATACCCTGGCTTACGAACTTAATTACTTCCCAGACAGAGTGTGTAAAGCGAAAAGTGTGTATCCCAAAAATTAATTTAACATAGGAAACCATTAAAGTGAGAATAATCCGTTCCCAGGTCCCCATACAACATACTTTTTTCTACTTTCTAATTTTCTAAGCCTTAAAACTACACAAAATATACCTAATTTTATTTTATGTATAATACATGTGCTATGGTGTTATAATTAAAGAAATAAACTGTACTGTATAATAAAGTGGTTTTATTTACTTTTGTGATGGTCGTTGATGGCTTGATGGAATGCAGTGGCCGGTTTAATCAGCATTAAATACTTAATGAGGAACCTAGCCTTCTTCTAACGCCATCTTGAGGAATGATCCCTTGGAGGTGCTTTCTCTGCGAAAATTTTACCTTTTTCCTCATCAATTGTGTTCTGTTCAGCTGAGTTGATAGCTTTTTGCATCAAGTGTACAGATGGCTTGTGCGGGTTGTTTGTGGAGCCTGATGGATGGTATATTTTAACCTTCCAGTCAGACATCCTGAGTGCTTAAGTACGAAAAGGTGAACTAATGCACAATGTTTTGTTTGCATAGATTCTTCCATCAGTTTAATTGCGCCACTTACGCACCGTCGTGAAATGTACGCACGCTGTGTGGAGTGATCTTCAAATCAGCATGAGATCCTCACAAATCTGCCAGTTTGCTTATTCGTCCCTCGACTCAGGCGCCTTTTTCCTTTCGTGCTCCAGTGGCTCGACTAAAGATCTTGTGCCTCTTGAAGGTGAAATATCATCTTGCATGTTTTGCATCATTTCAAATTCGCCGACTACAATTAATCACTGTCATCGGCTGATTTCTTCTGACGTGTGGACGCAGTGTGTCACCTATCCCATATATGCTCCTCGACTGCCCAACGGCCATTTATGTGACCCTACTATATTATAGCAACGGCTGAATGTGAATATTTTGTGATTACCAGTATTTTCCGGTGTATAAGGGAATATGAGGCACACCCCCCAATGAATGAAAAAGGTTTTCCAAATATAATATGCGAATATAAAAGCTAGCAAGCACTCATTTGACGACAATGAGGTTAAAATCTTAGCGAAAGAAAATAGATGGTTTGAAAGGGGAGTAAAAGAAGCTATTTTCATAAAACAGCAAAATATTCACGAAATCGCCACGGTGTGGTGAGGTTCAATTTGGATCATTCGTACAACAGACTTTTTAGGTAACATAGGCTTGGTTATGCTGATGAGGTGATACCAGTGCAAATGGGGCATTCAGGCCAGTCACACCTCATACTCAGGCAGGAAAATAGAAGTAATCAGTCAGGACAATAGAAGTAATCAGTGTAGCCGCAGTGTGTAGTCCTCTGCTCCCTCCAACCTGAGAGCAGGGACCAATCATAGCAGAGTCTGGTACCGCCACGTCTGGATAGTAGGGATATATATAGGGCTGAAACTACCAGTAAAAGACTTTAGTTTGCTGACGAAGCCTCTTGGATAAGAAGCGAAACGTCCGACCCCTTCAAAGAAGTACAGATGACGGCTGAAGAAACCTTTTCATCGATGGACCACTCCTGTACAACTGAGAGCTTACTCAGATAAACCACAGTTTTAAACAGTAAAGAGTCCATCGTCTCCAATTAGCCTCGCGTCTGACGACACATTGGATTTAATCAGTCTGGCTTCATTTCTACTGTCATGTGTAAACACAGAATCAAGTCAATAAAAGCATAGAATTCTCATAAATGATTGACAGCGTGTTCTACCGGAAACAAATTCCTTGTGTGTTCTACATACTTGGCAATAAAGATGATTCTGATTCTGATTGTTGAATGGAAACGATGCAGGGGAGCACTTGGTCAGAGTGAGACTCCCAGGGGTCCGCCGTTCTCCCCGGTGTTCGACGATGGAAGTTTGGGGATTGGTGGTTTATGACGGGAAAGAAGTGTAAAGCCAAACACACTACAAGGTGAAAAACCTGTCGAGTTTTAATATCGCTGTACCGTTTTGCAGGTCAAAGCATGAATCAGGCGTTTTTTTTTGTGGTAGAGACTCGTTGAAGATATTAATGCCTACCTCTAAGTTGGGTAGACTGTTTGCGCAATCCAAAAGATAAATCATTCCAACAACATTCTTGTGGTGATGGATGGGGTATTAAACAGGACAAGGCCTGTATTTTCACCTGCATCACTCTCTCCAACGAACAAAAACGCTACTGTGTCTCTGTACGGAAACGCCTCTCATTTCAAATTAGCCACTCCACCCCAACTCTATTCGGCAAAATGTGCTTTCAATTTCTTCTTGATTTTTTTTTTCGAGACTAAGTTAGCTCTAGTTATTTTTCTTGCTTTAATCAGTTACAGTGAATTAAAAATTCAGCTCCCCTGATTTTGTCACAAGGTAAAAGCAAACGTAGCCCTTTTACTTTTTGAACTGTCGTTGGGAAGAAAATTGTTCAAGGGGAAAAAAAAATCAGTGGCTTAAAGGACAACCGACACCACTTTTTTTGTTTCCTAACTGACATCAGAAAAACGTTTTATAGCATCTAGAATACCCAAAACACGCACGCTGATATTTAGTCAAATGCAAAACACCAATAAAAATGACTTAAAGTGTCTAAAAACGACTTCAAAATGACCTCGGAGATGTCGAGTTTCAGAAGGTCCCGCCCCCTTGTTCGTGGCGTCACGCCAAGACGTCTTGCCTTGCTGGAGAATCAAAACAATGGCTTCAGATTCGGAGAAGATGCTTCTTGTTACTCATCCAGTTATGATTCAAATAGTTCTGAAAAGTAAAGCATACATGTTTGCAATCGATTAAAGAATTTATTCGGAGTCATTTTGAGGTATCTGGGGGGGAAATGTAGCACCCAAAAGAGGCAGAAGATGGCGACAAAGCTCCGGGGAAACGGGCTGATTTTTTTCCGGACAATTTTTGTCAGCGAATACCAAATAGATGCTCGGTGCAACACACAACAATTCACCATTGCGTTATTTGTGTGTTTTCCTTCTAATTTCGCCATCAACACGGATCAACACGAAGTTTTCAGACCAAACAAAGTACCGCAAAATGCATTGACGTGATGAAAGGACTGCTACAATGTGTCCTTTCTCGGTCAGGGGCGTCCCTTCCGTGACGTGACGTAAGGACTCGTCACCAACTCAAAAACAAGACTTCCGGAATATTCAGCGCGAGTCTTAAAACGTAAAATATAGCTATATGCGATGGAATCTTTGTAAAATACGCTCAGTAGAAGTCATTTGAAGCCATTTTACAAATTATGGACACAACTTGTCCGGAGATGTCGGTTGTCCTTTAACTCCAAATTAGATTTTTGCTCCCGAACAAAACGAGGCCTGCGTTGTGTCACGCTAAGGCAAGACGGAATAGTTAAAGTAACTTGTCACTTACCGCAAAATACTATTTTTGTGTTAGTTCTGCTCGACGCATCATCTGTGGCCATGGTCAATGTTGCATCATGATGATTTTTCCTTCCAAGACAAAGAAGGGCGTGTATACGGAATTCAGTTTGATGTCCTTTGAACATGAACGGGGAGGCTAACAGTTCAAGTGCGCTACGCTGCTGATTCAGGCCCTTTGAGAGTATGAGGTTCACTTGCAGGTTAGCGCCTGTCGTCTAAACATTGGACACACACATAGAGTACATGCGTGTATAGATATGCAATATAAAACGTGGAGAAAATGTCTGTTTTTTTATCGGATTCACTTGGCAACTAATGATATCCAGAGGTTGAACTCAAGCCCACTTTTGCGGTGAATACTTTCCATCCCAAGCCTCCATGAGGTGTTTTGCCCCCCTAGCTTTGCAAGAAAGAGGGAGGCAAAGCAGCAAGGGCCTCTGAAAAGGTGCTTTGTGCCGGTTCAGAAGGGCCTGAGGCTTTCGTCTGTCAGAAATTGTGGTTCTCGGACGGCAGCCAGGTCTTCAGACGGACTTGCTGGCAGAGACTGAACTCTACCATCTGGAGTGACAGCTCCTTCCTGAGAGTCTCCACAACTTGGGCTGACCACGTTGGTGAAGTCAGACTGAGATGCACCAGAGGGTTGCGAAAACAAACCTCTGGTGCTTTGCTTTAATTCTTAAACTTTGGAGCCTTAAAGGACAACCGACACCGGTTGTCCTTGTTGTGTCCATAGTTTGTAAAATCACTTCAAATGACTTCTACTGAGTGTATTTTACAAAGATTCCACGGCATAGAGCTATATTTGACGGTTTAAGACTCAGGCTGACTATTCAGGAAGTCTTGTTTTCGACGTGACGTCACCGAAGGAACGCCCCTGACCGAGAAAGCGACACACAATGCATTTTGGGTACTTTGTTTGGTCTGAAAACTTCGTGTTGATGGCGAAATTAGAAGGAAAACACATAAATAACGCGATGGTGAATCCTTGTGTGTTGCACCAAGACTACGATTTGATACTAGTTGACACAAATTCCCCGCAGACAAAACAGCCCATTTCCAACGGAGCTTGGGCACGATCTTGTGCATTTTCTAGGATGCTACATTGCAGTCCAGACGCCTCAAAATGACACGGAAAGACTTCTTTAATCGATTGCAAACATGTATGATTTCCTCTTCAGAACTATTTGAATCATATTCATAACTGGATGAGTAACAAGAAAGCATCTTCTCCAAATCTGAACCCATTGTTTTGATTCTCAAGCAAGGCAAGACGTCCTGGCGTGACGTCACGAACAAGGGGGCGGGACCTTCTGAAACTCGACATCTCCGAGGTCATTTTGAAGTAGTTTTGGGACACTTTAACTCATTTTTATTGGTATTTTGCATTTGAGTAAAAATATCAGCCTGCGTGTTTTGGGTATTTTAGGTGCTATAAAATGTTGTTCTGATGTCAGTTAGGAACCCAAAAAATGGTGTCGGTTGTCCTTTCAGTCTGGGTGTTTTTGGTTCCCCGAAGGGAGAATAACAGATCCACACCGTCGCATATAATTATCTCAAGCGACAAAACTGTAATATAATTAACTGCCAGTCATTTGAGCAGAAGCTTACCTGGCAATGGTGTATGATTTGGGAGTGGATGAAAAGAAGAAGAAAAAAAAACGGTACAAGATGAGTCATGATCATCAAATACGATAATATGTTTAGAAAAGCCAATGACGTCTCTCAATTACAGATGCAAGATTTTTTTTTTGCAGAATTAGACCGAAAGTCACACGCGATGCATGGGCACAACACTGAACTGGGTACCACTGTCACCAGTCTTACAGAGACCACCGTCAAAGAGTGCGTACCCCCTCCCACTGCCCTACCACCTTTCACCTCGTGATTTGGAGTGGGGTCAACTTGGTGTGAAGCACTCAAATAGCCCTGTTGTTTACAGTAGTGTTAAGTGCATGCCCTTCCAGGATCGGTCGCAGACATAATCCCCTCTTCATTCCCACCAGAGGCTCAGAGTGTGCGTAAGTGGACAAGGGTGATGGCAGACAGGGAACGGCTCACCACTCCACCCGTTCGTCTCAGTCATAAAGATTCCAAAACACGTAACGCATACATGTATAATCAATCACACGGTGATTTACCATCGTGAGGCCTTTATAGTCCTAACGACTACATCACATGATTACTCGAACAAATTATTTGAGAAGAGTTTCCTTTTCGCCCAAACGAAAGCTTTACCTGCTACGTCACTTGAAGTTTCTTCTCTCTCTTTGACCACTCCCCTTTATCGCATTTTTATGATATGTCACCTTGTAAAGCCTTTACGGTCTTCTCAGCTGCCAGCACAGTGATGGGGGCTTGAGAGGTCACAGGATAAGTTTTCTGTGGGTGAGCAGCGGCAGCCACACGCCCCAGCGTTCACTCAACCTGGAAGTAAATAGATAGAAACCTAGCTACCCAGCTAGTAGATAGCTAATAGATAGCCAACAGATAGCTAGCTAGATAGCTAGCCACCTAGATAGCTCTATAGCTAATAGCTAGCTAGCTAGATAGTTAGCTAATACACTGAATGTCACTATTAAACACACAGATAGAAACCTAGCTACCCAGCTAGTAGATAGCTAATAGATAGCCAACAGATAGCTAGCTAGATAGCTAGCCACCTAGATAGCTCTATAGCTAATAGCTAGCTAGCTAGATAGTTAGTTAGCTAATACACTGAATGTCACTATTAAACACACAGATAGAAAGCTAGCTAGCCAGCTAGTAGATAGCTAATAGATAGCTAGCTAGATAGCGTGTACATGGCAAGAAAGAGACATACATATATACCCTTGTATATTTTCTGGGGAAACGGATTGCTTTGGTCGATTGTTTATTTAACCAGAAAGCACTGAAATCTCATTTTACTAACTTATTTTATATTTTCCTTTCAATGTATGTGTTGGCTTGCCTGTGTCTGTCAACAAAAAGCCGCCAGTGTGGCGCCTTTTGGAGGTGTTTGTCAGCAATGCTTTAAATTGTGCAATTAGTGCTGAAGCACAGTATTTATCCTGCCTGTTTATTGTATTAGTATGAGTAAGTCCTGATTTTATTTGAGGTAATTTTAACTCCTGAGTATATCCTAATATATAAAGAAAAATGAATAAAACACTTAATAAGTAATAATGCAAGCATTTCTTACGTTTCCTTTAACTAATTTATTCGGGAATTGAAAATATGACAAGAGCGACATTCCCGAATTTGTTCGGGTTTTGTTTTTTTTTTTTAATGCTAAGGTGCCGATAAAGCACTGGCCATGGCCTCTGGTAATGTTTTTTTTTTCCTTTTCCACAAGCGGCAGCATTTCCCTTTTGCCATGTTAGCGCTTTGTTCCAGCTTCAGCTGTTGTTAAAGCGTATTGTAATTTGGACAGCCGCCCTCATTTCAAGCTCATATAACTCCAGACCCAAATTATTTAGGAATTACCTTTTTTATGACAGAAGAGAGTCTAAGGTTTGTAACGCCGTACTGAATGTTTATGTAGTACTACAACTAGATATTCTGAGGGTCCTGGAATTTGAGTGACAATGACAAAAAATTAAAAGTGGAAAAAATGCACAAACGACATGGAATTCATATTTTTAATGGAGTGCAATTCAAGGATTGTCCACTAGGGGATAGTTGTGTGGTGTAGTTTCGATCAACGTAGAAGAAAACAGCTGGTTTTTTTTTCAACCACGATTTCAACACCCTCATTAGCCAAAATGTCATTATACACGTGGAGAAAAGTAGATAAGGAGTGTAGAATTTTCAATGAAAAATGGACCACGTCTTATTTTTTTTTTTTACAGAGATCCATCCATGGGAAACTTTTGTGCTTCGGCTTTCGGTATTTTGGCTATTTATAGCATGTATGGTATAATTTGGATGGTCCGGCCCACTTGACCTCTACCGAGGCCATATGTGGCCCACAATGTGAAATGAGTTTGACACCCCTGATTTCGACTATATTTAATTCCAATTATGATCGGATCAATAATATTGGAGGTGAATATAAATTTGCAATGGCCATATTTTACCAACTGACTCTGATGCTGCCAAAAGCCTTTTATGAGTGATTGATAAAAATGAAGTTGTGTAGCTTGTATAATATTTTTGACACTAAATATATATATATAAAAAAAACATGTGGTCCATTTTATATGAGGAGACTTATGTGCATAAAAGTGTTTTTATTTTGGTTTTTCTCCTCCAGTTCACCGCAGCCTCGATGTGCGTGCCTGTATGAGTGTTTGTGGACTGTGAATAGTTTCCTGTGTGGCACGCTCTACAGGTTGTGTTCATGCAGAAAAATTTACGACGGAAGGATGTTTGGTCTTCCTCTGGCTCAGGGGAAGGAAAAAGTTGCAAAAATATCGGTCAGCAATGAAATAAACAGAATGTTGTCTTAACCCAAACTAAAATACACCGAGACACATCCACGCTATTCATTGCAGATTGTTAACGCGTGTTGGGCATTGTTCAGGCTTCTTTTTGGGATGTTTCTTTTTTTAACATGATAAGAAAAAGACATGGATTTTCTTTATCAACTCATCTGCAATTTGATTGGATTGGATGAGCCTTTATTAGTCTCACAGTAGAGAAATTTACATTTCACAGCAGCAAAATGATGAAAGAGGAAAAGAAGAAGTAGAAAAACAAAATACAGGAGCTGCTGTAAAGGCAGCCACTCTCGCGGCGCACAAAAGACACAGACAGTCTTCAATTGAGATGAAAGAGGAGAGGATCAAAGCGTCATTTTCACCAGTGGATCAAGGACATCATGGTGGAATGTGGACGTCTGCTACAAGCTAAATGTTGAAAGCAAACGCGAAGCTGTAGCATCCGTTGATGAAAAGAGATTGTCTCACATCTCCTGTCCCACGTAAATCCGCTTCACTTCCAAGCCGCGACAATTCCACATACGTATCGGCGCTCTGGCACCGACATTACTCCCAATCAAAAACAGTGCTGGCATATTCATGCTGCCGAGAAGGCACATCAGTTCAGCACCAAATGCCAAAAATGCTGAAAAACAATCTGGATCCATTCCACACGACGCACAACAACACAAAGTAACAAAAGACAACACAAAAACAAAAAAAAAGCAAGGCTTGTGAGAGCACTTGGCGACAGCTGCCTACTCGGGCGCCATCTTGGACTTTTTATGGCGACAACGGCTGCATCCATAAAGATAGAAATTTAAGTTAATTAAAAAAAGTGGAAAGGATACATATATTTCGTGTAGACCAGTCATTTTTTTGCCGCGAGCCACATTGTAGTAATGGTTTCCTCTCGAGTTATGAATTTTGGGAAGCCATTAGAATGTTTAATCCCCTCCACATATTGCATATGGAGCGTACAACAAATTAGTGAATATCTAGTTTTCAAATCTAAAGTGAAGAATAATGACTGTTATTGTGGTTTGCATCCAAAAATATGAACATTTGGTTTGGATTTCAGCAAGGATCATGGAATTTCACAAATTTGATTTGCTTTTGCGGGCCGAAAAAAAATGATGTGGCGGGCCGGATTCGGCCCCCGGGCCTTGATTTTGACACCTGTGGTGTAGACAACCATTGACGCTTCTGTTGATACTTACCAACAATTAAGTTTTCGATAGACTGACATGTTTTGGAAATAGGAAGAAAATAACAAACCTCACACAAGAAGACCATAGCAGAGATTCAAACCAGGAAGCTGGTTTGTGGCTCAAAAAAGTATGCAGGAATGCTGACCTACACTGAAATAATGTGCGCTATTTGGTTAAATGTGAGCCCTGGAAGGCTAATTTAAAGTTTTAACGGGCCTTTTGGAACCACCGTTAAACTCCGGTGCAGCACACCTCCTTCTCTCAACATAGCTGATGTCTCCACAATGTGGCATACAGTAAAATTATGGCCTAATTAAGTTGGGGGTCCAAGGGGCGGAGAAGTGGTTTAGGTTTCAGGGTCTAACTGCTGTAGCGATACTATCTGCCCTGGTTCAGGAGATTTCAGTGAAACATGTAGTCTCCATAACCCCCGCCCCCACCAGCCGCCCTTTGCCGCCTCTTATAATCTTTAGAGGCAGACTTGCCGGTGCCATTACGTCCGAAAGCAGTAATGGACTGAAAAGAGAATAATGAGCTCTTTAATATGAAATGAGCTGCTGTGGCACAAACTCGTTTGGGATCATTTTAATTCACTGCAGAAATGGTACTTAAATTTGTCGTGGTCTATAATTCTTCTTCTTACTGAAACAACCCCCCCCCCCACCCGACCACTCATACTGGCTTCATTTCATCTAAATATCTGTTGAGTGTATTCCATCCTTGCAGTATGCAACAATGGACACATTTCGAGTGTTAAGCTAGCAACTATGTTACAAAACAAATGGATCCCTTTATTTATATTTTTGAACATTTAGGCAACAATTGTTTTGACATCCCTTTATTTTACAGTCAGTGGCTGTTGTTTCACAACCCCAAACAAATCAGTTCACACGTGACAACGTCATGATGAATTATAAACGTTGCCTGTTGTGTGTCAGGAGGGCGTACAAGACGAATTAGCGCCAAGTGGTCTCAGACGCAGGGTGAATACACAATACTGACCATATGGTGGCACTTGACTGATCTATTAGTCAGCATGTTGTTGTTTAATTTCACAGACAGTGATACCTCGCTTTACGAACCCCTTGGCTTACAACCTTTTCAGTTTACGAACGTTAAATTTATGAAAAATTTACTTTGGCATACAAACTATTTTTCGGGATACACACGAGGCTGCCAAAATGAGTGATGTGTCGTTCGCGAACGAGCCCGTCTCCTAACAAGACAGCCGGCTTGTTTTGGTCCTCTATTCCCCGCCCCCAGTCGTCGGTTAAAGCCATGTGATTGGTCAAGAACGCAGCAGTGAGGGGAGGGCAGACGACAGAGAGAGAGTGACAAAATGGATAGAAAACTGTGAAATGTGGACTTGTTTCAACTTTGATAGTTCAAAGACAGAGTGTGGACTGCATGGTTAAAACTCAGATCAATCAGCCTCCACAAATAACCCGCACTAGCCATCTGTACACTTGATGCAAAAAGCTATCAACCTAACTAAACAGAACACAATTGATGAGGAACTAGGTCAAATTATCGCAGAGAAATCACCTACAAGGGATCATTCCTCAAGATGGTGAAAGAAGAAGGCTACATTCCTCATCAAGTGTTTAATGCTGATGAAACCGGCCACTCCATTCCATCAAGCCATCAACGACCATCACAAAGGTAAATAAACCGACTTTATTATCCAGTACACTTTATTTCTTTAATTATAATACCATAGCACATTTATTATACATAAAATAAGGTATATTTTGTGTAGTTTTAAGGCTTAGAAACTTGGAAAGTAGAAAATTATGTTTTATGGGGGCATGGGAACGGATTATTCTCATTTTAATGGTTTCCTATGGGACATTAAATTTTGGGATACACACTTTTCACCTTACACACTCTGTCTGGGAACCAATTAAGTTCGTAAGCCAACGTATCACGTATGCCTTCTTAAAAAAAGTGATATGGCCAAATGCAATCGGGATTTCCGCAGCGGATAAATATTTAGCACCCCGATAAACAAGTGAGATTAATGAAGGATCTCAGGATAAGGAGAGATACAATTGTTGGTATAATTCTTTCAAACAATACGCCTCATGAACGTTAGTTGTTGATGTGTCCTGAGGCTTCCCATCAGGGGGAAGTTTCACCCATAGCGTTGCAACATTTTGAATCTCAAATGTGAAACGCTGTTTCATTTCAAAATCGATGACGTACATGTCCAATAATCCAGTGTTTTTCAACCTTTTTTGAGCCAAGGCACATTTATTACATTGTAAAAATTTTGCAGGCCACCACCAACCAAATTATAATACAATGACACTCTGAAAAGTACATTTAATTACAATATAATTTCTCTACGTATTTATACTCACTCAGTGTGAAGCTACTAGGTAACTAGCTTTTAGCGCTTTTTCATTTACCTTTGTGGTTTTTCTCAAAAAGGTTGTCTGTTTCTCTGTATTGACACACAGGCGAACATAATAGTCAGTCGGCTTGTTTTGAAGCGACTGGTGTTTCGTTTGGAGCTGGCGTTTAAGCGTGCCGAGCAAGCATGGCGCTGTTAGATAGCTTCTCGCCACACACTAGGCATAGAGGAGTCGCCGTCGTCTCATCCCAAGTGAAAGTAAAGCCACACAAAAGGCAGCTTTTACTATGCAGTGATACCTCAGCTTAAAAACGTAATTGGTTCCCAGAAAGTGTGTTTAAGGCGAAAAGTTAGTCTGCCAAACATTTATTTACCATAAGAAACCATTACAAATGAGGATAATCGGTTCCCAGGTTCCCATAGAACATAATTTGCTACTAAAGCCTTAAAACTATACAGAATATCTTATTTTATGTATAGCAACCGTGCTATTGAATTGTAATTAATTAAAGAAATAAACTGTACTATATAATAAATACATTTTATTTACCTTTGTGATGGTAGTTGTCAATGGATGACGAACTTCCAGTTTGCCTCTTGATGATATCCGAGTGAAGTTGCAGTGCTTTCTCAGCGATAATACCCTCACTCACATTGTCCCCGTCTAGCTGCTTTTTGTTAATACAAATCAACAGAAGTTTTTCAACCTCTTCTATTGCCTGAGACCGTTGCTTAGACAACACAGAAACACCCATAGCCACACGTAGCAATGGTCGACTTAGCATACTGGTACTTGGACTCTAAGTCACACAAACTTCGTTCGTGTTTCTCGATGATCTCCTTCTTTTGTTCGACCGTAATTTCCTTTTGTGTCCTCTTCGGCTGAACACTAGCCTGTGGTGGGGTCTTTTTCGGTCCCATAATAGCAACACATCTGCACCCAAAGAAAGGTGGTGACAAAAACTAGTCCGCCAGCCACCGTGGCGCTGTTCGACCGTGTGGTTTCGTGTTCATCCGCCGAAAACCAGGCCGCCATCCACCGTCGCGCTGTGTGGTTTGGTTCGTCCGCCGAAAACTAGTTTGTATGCTAAGATTATATTCTCGCAAATGTAATGTTCGTAAGGTGAAAAGTTTGTAAGCGAAAGCGTTTGTAGGATGAGGTATCACTGTATTGCCTTTAGCTCACCGTCTTCATTTTGTTTTTTTCATTCTCGGGCATTCATCGGATCAGAATCTTGAAATGAGTCCAATTCGGACTTTTCTTTTTCAAAACTTCTCCATGACTGTCATCCCGACCTCTCACATATACATCATTAAGCTATCAGAGGAACGAGAGAATCAGCTGTGTTGCCACGGACGAATATCTTTACAGTACGGACATCGGACAATGACATAATATTTTTTGAAAATGATTAATACGTATATGTTTGTGTGTGATATTGAATAATTTTTCATGGCAGACCTGATGATCTCTTACGGCACACTACTGTGGTTGAAAAACACTACAATAATCTTCTCTATAGCGGCGGTCTGATAAACTGCCGTATACGACGTTAGTGTAAAGTTACCAAGTGGATGATTCGCCACTCAACTAACAGCGGGTTGATTCATTGTGGGGGTAAAAGGTGATCAATGGTCCATTGCATCAGATAAGCACCTGGCTTGGCGGCTGGAGAGATCCCCTGACAGAACTCCAATGTAAACAAAGCGGTCTTGGAGTCACCCAGTGGCGTTCGAAAGAAAGTTCAAGACAATGAGGGCTTGTAAAGGGGGAGCGGACGAGTCGGTCGCGGGTCAATAGGACTACGGAGGCAATATTATATCATTAACTTTCGAATAAAGTAGTTGATATATGATGCGATATGGAACCTTCTGTTTGTGTTTATATGCAGGGAGGGTTCTAGACACTGGTGTTGCATTATGGGCGAAAGACAGACATTGTCGTTGATGGATGACAGTCTAATCATTTACAGATTGTAGGCAGACAGGAACTTGCAAGTGAGCCTCAGCACCTGCTGTGATCATTGGTCCATATGTAGGACACGGCAGAACAGCAGACCCGCTGCACACCGGGGCCAAAAAGACAACGCAGTCTTACTTAAACTACAAAGAGGCCTAAATGAGTTAGAAACACCTCCCGTGTCTCTTGATAAAATGCTACAGTAATGATTCATTGCGGGGAATCAAGCTATTTTTTTTTATGCTTAACTCATTCACCGCCATTCACGAATGTATTCAGGAATTGAAAATGTGACGTAGAGTACCATTCCTGAATTTGTTCAGGTTTTGGTTTTTAATTTATGCTTGGGTGCCGATAAAGCGCTGACCATAGCCTCTGGCATAGTTTTTTCTTTTCCGTAAAATTGTAGCATTTCCCTTTTTTCCATGTTAACGCTTTGTTTCAGCTTCAGCTGTTGTTCAAGCGCTATATAAAACAATATGTGTGTATTGCATTGTATTTTGGACAGCCACCCTCATTTCTAGCTCATATAACTCCAGATCCATATAATTTAGGAATTAACTCTTTTTTTTTCTGATAAAAGAAGAGAGTCTAAGGTTTCTAACGTTTTATTGAATGTTTATATAGTTCTATAATAGTCTGTGGGTCCTGGAATTCAAGTGACAAGTGACACTAGAGTGGACGCATTTTTGCACGCCTGGCAGTGAATGAGTTAAGGCAGTACTACAACCTACTGAAAATAAAGGCATCGACAATATGGAATCCCTTTTCTTTTTTTAATTCTTCTGCTTTTTGCATAGATTTTTATGATTTGTTTTTATTATCTTAGGCCACTATTCATTAAGTGGAATTTTTCCAGCTTTGAGCCATCTTGTAGTTACCGTATTTTCCGGTGTATAAGGCAAACCAGATGAATGGTGTATTTTTAAACTTTTTCCATATACAGTACAGGATGTACCGGACTATAAGGAGCACCTTCAATGAATGAAAAAGGTTTTCCAAATATAAATATATATAAATATATACAAAAATATAAGGAGCATCACATTATAAGGCGTTACAGTAGAGGTTTGTGTTACATACTACTTTTTCTACAAGGGGAAATGGAGTTGGTGGCTGCTGACAGTAGTTGCGAGACCCGTTATGGCTCAATATTAATACATTTAAGTCACACCTGCGTATAAGGCGCAGGGTCATCTTTTGAAGAAAAGCAAGGCTTTTGTGTGCGCCTTATACAACGGAAAATACGGTAACCCTATTTGAGTTCTGTGTAAAATTGTTTTTCTTTCTTTTTTTTTGGTGAGCAAAAATGAGAGAAATTGAGGGGAAAGTTTAACATGCAGCCTTAACAAACCCCCACTGTTAATGCCGACTGGGATCCAAACAAACTGCTCACATGCCGTGCATTGAGCAATTGAGATATGATCTCACTTACAAGAGCACTTTCTGATGGACTGTTACAGCTCTTTCCATGAATGTGTGAATGGGTGTGAGAGTGTGTGTGCATATGTGTGTGTGAAGAAAAATAAATTAATTCCATGTGGGTTCCTGTGTATGCAGCCTTTCCATATGTGCTGCTGCCATCATACATCTGGACATGGATGTCGAGTTCTCCTTCTAAGTGTTATTTCGATTCTCTTTTTGACCTCTTGTTGACCATCACATTATTCTTAAATATCACACATTGTATATGTGAAAGCCATTGTAAAGCTACTGTAACTCAAGAACCTGCACTGGCATCTTTCATAAATTGTGGAATAACCAAAGACTATCGTCACTTCGATGTGTTGTTAGGGGCGTCTGTTGTCCTTTATTGACGATTGTTAAGTGTTCAACTAGATCAAGTGCGTCAACCTCAATTTCACGGGGCCAGAACAAAAGTACATTTTAGTCATGGTCGTAGCCTTAAAGGACAACCAACACCATTTTTAGTTTCCTAATTGACATCAGAAAAACGTTTTATAGCATCTAAAATACCCAAAACATGTCGACTAATATTTTTTAGTCAAATGCAAAACACCAATAAAAATGATTTAAAGTGTCCCAAAAGTACTTCAAAATGACCCTGGAGATACAGTTTCAGAAGGATACGCCCCCTTGTTCGTGACGTCGCGCCAAGACGTCTCGCCTTGCTCTCGAATCAAAACAACGGCTTCAGATTTGGAGAAGATGCTTTCTTGTTACTCATCCATTTATGAATATGATTCAAATAGTTCTGAAGAGGAAAGCATCAATGTTTGCAATCGATTAAACAAGTCCTTCCGTCTCATTTTGAGGCATCTGGACTCCAATGTAGCGCCCAGAAAACGCACAAGATGGCGCTCAAGCTCCGTTGGAAATGGGCTGATTTGTCTACTGGGAATTTGTGTCAACTAGTATCAAATAGTAGTCTTGGTGCAACACATGATTCACGATCGCGTTATTTATGTTTTTTCCTTCTAATTTTGCCAACAACACGGATCAACACAAAGTTTTCAGACCAAACAAAATACCCAAAATGCATTGTGTGTCACTTTCTTGGTCAGGGGCATTCCTTCAGTGACGTCACGTCAGGCATCGTCATCAACTCGAAAACAAGACTTCCTGAATATTCAGTGTGAGTCTTAAAACGTAAAATATAGCTGTATGCGATGGAATCTTTGTAAAATACGCTCAGTAGAAGTCATTTGAAGTGATTTTACAAATTATGGACACAACTTGTCGGGAGGCGTCGGTTGTCCTTTAAATAAAGTAGCCTGAAACAAAAAAAAATGAACTCAAAACAATTGCAACAGACAGTGGAAAAATATTGAATATATCGTGTTGGCAAAGATCAAGTGTTTCATTTTATATCCTGAATCCTACCCTGAGTGCAAAGACTGTTTTGAAATCAAGCAAGCGTACACTCAAACTGAAGTCGTTCCGCAAGACGATATGCAGGATGCAATCCAACCACGCAAACCCTCGGCCAGAACAGTAACACTCTTACTTGCACTTCATTTCTCAAAGGCGGGAGAACAATATCAAGAATTGGGATCATTTTCCTGTCATTGTGGATGAGTTATGTCCCACCGCCTACTGCCCGAAGACAGCTGGGATAGGCTCCAGCACCCGCCACGACCCTTGTGAGGATAAAGCGGATAGAAAAATGAATGAAGGAATAAATTAATGTACCATTGGTAGAGCCACCCAAGAACGTGGGCGTTCACTGTCAAATCCAAAGTACAGTGATACCTCAGCTTACGAACGCTTTAGCTCACAAAGTTTTCACTTTACGAACATTAAATTCACGAGAATATGATACTGGCATTCGAATTAGTTTTCGGCAAAAGAACCAAACCACACGGAGCACCACGGTGGCTGGCGGACTAGTTTTCGGCGGAAGAACACCAAACCACATGGTCGAACAGCGCCACAGTGCCTGGCGGACTGGTTTTCAGTCGACCATTGCTACGTGTGGCTAAGGGTGTTTCTGTGTTGTCTAAGCAACGGTCTGAGGCATTAGAAGAGTTTGGAAAATTTCTGTTGATTTTGATTAACGAAAAGCAGCTAGCAGGGGACAGTGTGCGTGATGGTATTATCCCCGAGAAAGCACAGCAACTTCACTGGGATATCATCAAGAGGTAACCTGGAAGTTCGTCATCCATTGAAAACTACCATCAGAAAGGTAAATAAAATGACTTTATTATACAGTACAGTTTATTATTTTAATTACAATACAATAGCACATTTATTATACATAAAATAAGGTATATTTTGTGTAGTTTTAAGGCTTATTTAGTAGAAAATTATGTTTTATGGGAACAGATTATTCTAATTTTTAATGGTTTCTTATGGGAAATAAATGTTTGGCAGACGAACTTTTTGCCTTACACACTCTTTCTGGGAACCAATTAAGTTCGTAAGCTGAGGTATCACTGTACTTCTTCTTCTTCAGGTCCTGACCAACTTGCTGTGACTAATGGAGCCATTAATTTTACTCTTTGCTCCAAAATCCTGCGGAAGAATGTTCTTCCATCGGTTTGTGGTTTTAGCTGAAATGCACTTGGGTTCTGTGGCAGGACAATGAAGTTTTTGGCATCCCATAGACAAAGGCCAGACTTTGATCCAATTATAGCCAGATCTTAAAAATGTTCAGTAGTTGTAGCTGAGGGTGGTCAAACTGGTTATGAGGTTTTAAATGGCAAGTCCTTTCATCTACGGCCAAAGCTTTGAATTGTTGTTTTTTTTCCTTCATAAATAAATTCCAAGGAGCAACATCTTCCATCAAAACTGTCTGATTTTCACAGACTGGCTTTAATTTCATCTGAAACCCTTCGTGGGCCAGGAATACTAGATTGATCTGATTCTGAGAAGCGACAATATCCCTAGTGGTTTCGAGGACAATGGAAGTCCATGTTTGGATTTTAATTAGTTATGACTATGAGATATGACGGCTGTTTAGTCACAAAAGAAAAACACAGGATTGGATAGCCTTTTACCACTTTCTCTAAGAACCCAAAAGAAGAAACGCTATGTTGCTTAGTAAAGAAACACATTTCACAACAATATCACACCTTTCAAGGGTGACAGATTGTGACCAAAGTCCAATAAAGAGGGAAGAAAAAGCAAATCAACAATAGAGGAGAGAGAGACAATGAGACGCATCGATTGAGTAGTCTGTTTCTGGTAAACCCAATTTGGGTGAAGAACAAACAAACAAAAAAAAAACCCCACTGTTTTCACACATAATATATGGGAGAAATCTAGCAGGCCGAGACAAGCATCACTGTAATATTGTAGCCAAGCAAGAGAATAAATTACAGCTGCTCAGTCCCCACACATTCCTATCAGACTTGAATGGAAAAAAAACTAAAGATCAAAGCAAAAGTACTGACTTGTTTTTTTGCGTGATTATAATTCTTTCAAACAAATAAACGTTTTATCCCACAGGAGGGTGAGTGGATGAATATATTGTCTGTAATGGAAACCGGCAAAGCCTGTAGTAATTTATTTCTTCTTTTTTTTGGTGTGGTGAGACGTTTTTTTTCATTACACATATTGCCACCATTAAATTCATAGTCTGCATCTTCTTAATTCAATTTCATGTGTATAAAGTGCTGTACCAGATCATTTGTTTTGGAATTTATACTACAGGTATTTGTACTACAGTAAAGTCTCGTTATATCGATATTCAAGGGAGTCCGAAAAAATATCGATATAACCGGGACTATCGATATATCCGACCCTGTTTGCATGTAATTTTCTCTGTGCGTGCATAGAAATAGTATCAATATAACCGGGACTATCGATATATCCGATATCGATATAACGAGACTTTACTGTATTTGCATAATCAATGCCTTCTAACATATACAACGAAATGATTGAGTCACATTGAAAAGAGAAAATATGAAACAGATCAAAACAAGACACTTCTCGTCCATCCACTTGACTAAATCGAGTTGACTAAAGAATCAGCAGCTCCTATATTTTGTTTTTCTACTTCTTTCTTTCCTTTCCTCTTCCTTTCATAACTTCGCTGCTGTTAAATGTAAATTTCTCCACTGCAAGATGAATAAAGGTAAATCCTAGCTAATACTAAAAAAGTACACATTTTGGATTATCATCAGACATATTGACAGTAATTAACTCATGGCATTCATGAATTTATTGAAAATATGACGTTGAGCGCCAATCCCGAATTTGTTCAGATTTTGTTTTTTTTCATGCTTGGGTGCCGATAAAGCGCTGGCCATGAGCTCTGGCAATGTTTTTTTCTTTTGGACAGTTGCCTTCATTTCAAGCTCATATCACTCCAGATCCATATAATTTCGGAATTAACCCTTTTTTTACAAATGAAAGAAGAGAGGCTAAGGTATCTAATGCTGTATTGAATGTTTAAGTAGTCGTAAAACTCAATATTCTGTGGGTCCTGGAATTCAAGTGACAATGACAAAAACCTTGGCACTGGAGTGGACACATTTTTGCACGTCTGGCAGTGAATGAGTTAAAGGACAACCGACATCCCTTTTTTGTTTCCTAACTGATGTCAGAAAAACGTTTTATAGCATCTAAAACACCCAAAACACGCAGTATGATATTTTTTGTCAAATGCAAAACACCAATAAAAATGACTTAAAGTGTCCAAAATCTGCAAAAAATTGAACCAGGAAGTGGCCAGTTTCAGAAGGTCCGCCCCCTTGTTCGCGCTGTCACCCCAAGACGTCTTGCCTTGCTGGAGAATCAAAACAATGGCTTCAGATTCAGGGAATATGCTTTCTTGTTACTCATCCAGTTATGAATATGATTCAAATAGTTCTGAAGAGGAAAGCATACATGTTTGCAATCGATTAAAGAAGTCCTTCCGTGTCATTTTGAGGCATCTGGACTGCAATGTAGCGCCCAGAAAAGAGGCAGAAAATGGCGACAAAGCTCTGTGTAAGGAATTAATGAGCCTGTTTCCACAGGCTGATTAATTAATTGCTTATACGGAGCTTTGTTGCCCTCTTCTGCCTCTTTTTGGTGCAAAACGAAGTTTTCACACCAAATAAGTAGAGCAAAATGCATTGACGTGATGGAAGGACTGCTACAATGTGTCCTTTTTTCGGTCAGGGGCGTTCCTTCGGTGACGTAACGTGAGGACTCGTCACCAACTCAAAAACAAGACTTACGGAATATTCAGCGCGAGTCTTAAAACGTAAAATATAGCTATATGCGATGGAATCTTTGTAAAATATGCTCAGTAGAAGTCATTTGAAGCCATTTTACAAATTATGGACACAATTTGTCCGGAGACGTCGGTTGTCCTTTAAAGACTTTAAAGACGGATTATTTTGAGCAAAGAAATGCCCTTTACTGATGTCTCAATTGGAAAACATGGTACAATCAAAACAGACCTGCTTAATAGGAAGATTTTCGCAAGCCTTCGTCACCTCCTCACATCATCCTTTCACCTGCTAATGTCATTTCCTTTTTTTACTTCATCTTGTGGGAAGAATCTCTGTCCAAAAAAAAAAAAAAGTGAACATCTCGGTCCACGAGGATACACATTCACAGATGTAATTGACATTTGGCTGGCAATGAGCACCAGATAATCTCTCAGGAGTATTTCAGAGTTGACTGAGACCTTGGCGCAAGGGGGCCTGATGTGACCAAATAAAACAGAGTATCGGAGCAGATTTCAATTGAGACCTGTGTTTGTTAAGATAAAATGTAGAAAATATTTTGGAGTAGCCAGCCTTTGTGTTGTTATGGAGACAGAATCTTTATGATGTGAAAGGTAGTTCTTTTTGACAAAATCCTGTATTATATTTGCGTTTTGTAGTTATGACCACTCATCAATTTGACCCTGGAGAGGAAACAAGCTCTCTCTTAGCATAGATTCTACTTGGTTGTAGGCTAGAAATGGATTCCAACTGTAACTATTCTACCTGTGACCCGAGTAAGGATGAGTGGTATTGAAAGTGGCACGTATAAGCACAATTCTCGAAGATAACGTGTGCAGTACAGTGGCGGATGGTGGATATCATCGCTAGGCCTTCAGTAGTGCTCCGTCTCAATCAATTCAGACTGAAAAAAGTGCGGTGTTATTTACTACAAGTCCACTAGAGGCTAACATTAGCCAGGAAATAACCGGCCTTTATTAATGATGTCAATTTTTTCTTGAAAAGTCCGTCTTGAAAATGGCTTTAACGGTAAATCTTTCACCAGATCCATTTCTTCTCCTCCTTCAGCCATTGTGGGTTGACAAAACTACTATTAAATCAAAACAATACATTGGCTTTTGAAGCTCACTACCGATACAGTGTGCTACCTTTGGCCAGTATGCGCTTATCACTCATGGCTCACTATGAATGGCTAGTGATCATATTTTGCAAAAATTCTGCGCCTTCGAGGTTGAACTCTCATTGGTTATGGCTATGATTGGCTAGTGACTAGCCAATTATTGTTAGCAAACTCTGACGTTGCCAGCGTCTTCAAGCAGGCGTTGAGCAACAGATTGATCGAGAAATCTGATGCTCCAGCGACCTGATTGTGAAGGCGTCCAGGTAGATTTCTGGCCCTGGGAACAAATGATGGCTGAAATGTGATTGGTTAAATGCTTAAATACGAAAATACACATCTAAAAGCAGTGCAGCAAAGGAAAAGTAGTGAAGGGAAGCTGAAAGACAATTTGGAATTATTTAAAAAGTATTTATGGACAAAATATAATTAATTAGTCTGTGATTCTGATATTTTTAGGCAGGCAGAGAAGGCCTTGCTGGCCCTGATGGCCCACCACTGGTACACGGTATCATGTTTTAGTGCTAAGCTCATTTTCCAACACCAGAATACAAAACGTTGCAACATTATAACCCACACGTATGAGGATTGTATAGTATTGAGTTGCTCCTTTGGGAAAACTTGTTTCTCAATCAACAGCAGGAATCTGAGAATTGAGCTCAGTGAACACATGGACAGTGCGCGACAAGCGAAAGGCTGCCATTGGCTTGTAGTGTCAAGAATTCCGACAACAGTAGCTCAGGTGACAGTGTATGGTTCTATTTTAACACAGCTGAACGGGCTTCTCCACTTACTGAACGTGTATTGCAAATATCCCATAATTGCAAGCATGTGTACACATGTATCCAAGAATGGGATTTTCTATCTTCTGTTTTTTTTTTTTTTTTTTTTGTGAGTGCACCTTTTGTGCATGTGTTTGTTTGTTCGCATGTGTGCATGCCTGCTACCAATGAAGTATGTAACTGTAACCCCACGTGTGGGACCGGAGCAGGTTAATTCCGTTGGGCCGTCCCTACGTGAGCTACCGGGACAGAACCAGAAAGTCGATCCACCTGAGAACTGCTCAGGGAATTACAGATCTTTGTGCCGAGAAGAAATGCAGGGCCCTCCAGCGTGTGTCTGCTGAATAAGAGCCACTTGTGCCATTTTGCACTCCACACAATAACTCCACCACAGGCTAAATCAACAGGCTATTCTTTACGCTGTGCTCTGACCTTGTGTGCCAATACCAGCTATTATCACTTCTCAAACCACCCTCACCCGATGGATAGACAACACCTAGAAACAATTTGAGCACATTATACTATCCGTACATCTTTTACTAACTGCCAGCTTGGGTGAGATCTCAGAATATTGAATCTTCCATCTGGTCAGGCCACCACTGACAACTTATAAACAGATAATATAATATTACACAGGCTACATTTTTGCGTTATGAAGTATGATGTCAGACATTCGGAATGGGCGGTTGGGATTAGTATTTGCATTCTAGGGGGGGGGGGGAGGGGGGGGGGGTTCTACCATGACTCAAATTGTGAAATATAGAAAATGTGCGTCTCTATCATTTTTTTCCCTCCATAAATGGACCAAAATATTTGACACTTGTTCCACAACCTCTACAAAGTTTCAGGGAAATCCTTTTTTTCCCTCCACAGCATGCTTATTATTATGCTCAGTGCATCAAAGTAAGAGCTCTTTTAAATGTTCCCACTGTTTGGTGGAATTAATGGCAACATGAATAAAAATAAATAAATAAATAGAAATAAGCAAATAAATAAATATGTAATTAAATAAAATCATAAAATAAGCAAATAAATAAATACATAAATGCACAAATAAATAAATACATAATCAAATAAAAATATACAAACAAACAAATAAATAAATAAATAAGCAAATAAAGTCATAATCAAATAAATAAATAAATAAATACATAAATTTATTAATAAATAAATTAATAAATCCATACAAATAAACAAACTAACAAATAACTAAGCAAATAAATACATCCATAATCTAAATAAATAAATAAATAAATACATAAATACATACCTACATACATACACAATAAAATAAAAATATACAAACAAATAAATAACTGAATAAATACACAATCACATAAAATAATCAAATAAAATAATCCAAATAAATAAATAAATAAACAAAAACATACAAACAAATAAATAAAAACACTTAGTTTAAATGGAGTACGCTTCTACACCACCATAAACTACAACCGCATTCTATATCTCTAGTGTCAATCAAAGCGGAAATGTACTTTTTTTTTTTTTAAGGCAACAGAAGACATTTTGTTACCGTTCATCAGATTGGTCATGTGCACTCAATGCTGTGGCTGGGGGGCTTGGAATGCTGTATCGCATCCGTTCGCTTCCAAATGCCACACTTGGATCTGTGGTTTGTCTTGTTGAGACACCTTCAGGAGGAATGCTTGCTTGGGAGAATAAATGATGACATCTGACATCTGACAGGTATGGCCTATGAGGGTTTTGGGGTTGGGGGGGAAAAGTGAAGAGGCACGGCGATGGCAGGACCAGACACATAAGGTCATTTTTCTTTGTCTTTGTATAGTTATATATAGATTTTTAAGACACATCTAACACGACCAACCACCCCCTTGCTAAAAAAAAATCTGAGGGAAAAGGTTGGCCAACAATGATTGTGGCGGACACTGACCCAATAGAGTATGTGTGGTGCATCCACTTTGGAAGTTGGAGGAGGACAAGGTCCACCATCCGACATCTCCATGATGTCATTATGGAGTAGTGGAAGACAACTTCAGTGGCAGTCTGTCTGACTCTGGCGCAATTCATGCCCATAAAGGAGTGCTGTAAAATAATAGTGGTTATTGATGAAACTATTGATGTTTTGGGGCCAATTCACACAAGTTCAATGAGGGATGTCCTCACTTTTAATCATAATCAGAATAAAAAAGCCTTTAATAGTACCACAATGGGGACATACGCATTCTACAGCAGCAAAATTGAGTGTGCGTGTGTGTGTGTGTGGGGTCAAAAGATAAAACAAAGTATTCTATGCACAAAAAGAAAATGACAGGAGACTGAAATGTACAATTGCACAAAATATTTCATAAAAAGAACTGTACACAGTCCAGAGTATAAAAATATATCAAACAATAAAAAACATATTTGATATATAATCCTAGGTGTTAGATATTATTGGCTGTCGTCAGTCAGTTTTCCAGGGTGGAAATAAAATTTGTTTTTAACAAGATGTGTCATCAGGTTTTTTTCTTTGTCACATATTTTTTTTCTTCAGTAATTTTCCTTAAAAAAACATTCCCAATTTTTCGATATTTTTCAAGATAGACTCAAAATGGACTTCCTTTCAATAGTTGCTTTATTTGTAGCGGAGTATCAGACGTTCCAAATACAATGACCTTTCATTCAAACCGCCAGGTGGTTTAAGTGGCTGTCAACCACCTTAAAGACACAACAAAAAAGTCAAAGAATGCGGCAATAAGGAGGGGGGGGGGGGCTCGCTACCAATCCCCCCTTTGACCTCACCAGCACATTCCTCCCCTTCTCTACTTATTAGTCATATATTAGCTTTTCTATTTGTCTCTGCTTCCCCCCACCCCCTGACGGCCTGTGTGTTGTTCTATGATCAGTATGGGGTGCGAGGTGGACACAAAGGTAGCTCTGTTTTTCCAGACGCAAGGCAACCGTGCAAACTGAAACGTAAGTTCAGCCTGCGACAGCCAAAATGGAGTAAAAGTACATGTGTGTACTGTACATGTATGTGTGTGTGTGAGTGTGTGCTGCCCCACTCTCTGCAGTCAGTACACCCTCACTGAGCTAGCCAACACCTGAAGCTTATTAAACATAAATCTCCACTGCGCCATAGATGTAACCTGAAACCCGTATTGGCTTTTAAAGGAAAGGTTGGGGGAATGGGAAGGGGGAGGCGCTTCATAAATCTTTTTTTCGTCAGGATTCTTGATATATCCTGCAGAATGATGGTCCCGAATTAAAAGACTCACATACGTGTAATTAGCTCAATCGTAGGTGCGCTAAGCGGTATGATACAATTGAGTTGAGTGAATTCTGAGAACCTAAAAAGTGAATTCCTTCATGAAATTGTTTTGTTTTTGACTTCAAGATGGTGCCGAGTGAGTGGCTGCCTTTGCAGCAGCTCCTGTATTTTGTTTTTCCTGCAGGGAAATGTCAATTTCTACATTGTGAGATGAATAATGACTCATCTAATCGAATGTAATCTAAATCGAGCCACATGGACACTTTGAGAAAATATGACAAGACTCATTTTGATGGAATGTTTCACAGCAACGGTGTCACTGTAGTTTTAAGAGAAATAACAGCAAAATAGTAATAACATATTTGAAAAAAACTTTGAAATTAATTGGTCACACTCTTGAATTTAGACACTTTCACCTGGAGTGGCCCATATTTTGAATGTGCACACAAATGTGAAAGGAGGGGCCTTGGGGATAATGTAATATTGAGGAAACATCATTTTTTTATGACAATAACATATTTCTGAGAACTCAAGTACAGTGATACCTCAGTTTACGAACCCCTTGGCTTACGAACTTTTCGGTTTACGAACGTTAAATTTAGGAACATTTTACCTTGGCATACGAACTTTTTTCAGGATACACACGGAGCTGCATCAATGAGTGATGTGTCGTTCGCGAACGAGCGCATTCTTCTAACAACATAATGGCAGCCAACTGCTTTTGTCCTCGATTCCCCTCCCCCAGTCTTCATTTAAAGCCACGTGATTGGTCAAGAACGCAGCAGTGAGGGGAGGTGGTTTAAACATTAAAGAGACAGGCATACGACAGTGAGAGAGTTTCAACTTTGATAGTTCAAAGGCAGAGTGTAGACTGCAAGGTTAAAATATCCCATCAATCAGGCTCCACAAACAGCCCGCACAAACCATCTATACACTTGATGCAAAAAGATATCAACCCAGCTAAACATAACACAATTGATGATGAACTAGATACAATTATCACAGAGAAAGCACCGACAAGGGATCATTCCTTAAGATGGTGAAAGAAGAAGGTTACGTTCCTCATCAAGTGTTTAATGCTGAGGAAACCGGCCACTCCATTCCATCAAGCCATCAATGACCATCACAAAGGTAAATAAAACGACTTTATTATACAGTACAGTTTATTTCTTTAATTATAATGCCTAGCCCATTTATTATACATAAAATAAGGTATATTTTGTGTAGTTTTAAGGCTTAGAAATTTAGAAAGTAGAAACTTATGTTTTATGGGGACCTGGGAACAGATTATTCTCATTTTAATGGTTTCTTATGGGAAATTAATTTTTGGGATACATTCATTTCGCCTTACACACCAGTTAAGTTTGTAAGCCAAGGTATCACTGTAGTAGAAATAAAGGAGAAAGGTTGCTTTGTTGGGGGCATTTGCTTTATCTTTTGAGATGACTATACCAGCAGGCAAAAGCAGAAAATCGATACGATGACTTGCAAGTACACCAAAGCACTATAATATATTTGAACATCTGGGTGCTATTCCTATCCAAGCAAAAAGACACAGCGGCAGGATGTCTCAGAATAGTGGGGAGGGATTGGGGGGCAGGGGGGGGGGGTCTGGTTTGAATTTGCGGCTGCATCGTGAGCTGCCACTGCCAGAGCTCTGGGCTTAGAGCCGCAGAGTTCACGACATGCTTCCCTCCCTGGAAAGAATGACTGCAGTAAAAACCACTATAAAAAAATAGGCAGCAGAGTGATGTGTGTAAATAAGTGTAATGAATGTGTGTGCCCCTTGCTTTGTGTGTGTGTGTGTGTGTGTGTGTGTGTGTGTGTGTGTGTGTCTATGTGTGCAATATGCCAGTGGATAGGGCGGCAGAAAGGGAGAGTGTAGTCCATAATGTGTTAGAATCCAAGGATGTGCACAAAAGACTCTCTATGCAGGGTCACCCCATATGTTAGTCACTTTCTTTTAGGACATAAACACACACTCACATACACACGCAGGACTCAAAGTTCCCCGTTGGGAGGTCACATAAATAATGTGACCAAAAAAAAGTCAATGTATGGAAAGGGAAAGAAAGACAGAAGCTCATTGTATGGTGATTTCTTTTCTGGAGCAACAATGTTTCATTGTTTTTCAACTGTGTGTGGGGATGGAGGGAACCGCAGGTACCGTGGAATGTACGTGTCCGCTTCATTACCCTCATTTTGTACTGTTTAAAACACCCCTGTAATAATAGTGGCGCTGACGTTCACAAACACAAAAGTGATTTTCATTGGCAAATACAAAAGTGATTTTCATTGGCAAGAGGTCCATCTACCGCCTCTAATCCCAACATAACCCAACGGGAGAAAAAAAAAAAGTGCCCTTTTGGCTTTTCAATTACAAAAAAGCACCTTTTAGAGCATAAAAATGAAACGAAAACAAGTTTTAAGGTACTCGTCCCCTTTACAGTAGATAGCTATCTATCTATCTAGCTAGCTACAGTAGCTATCTAGCTATCTATCTAGCTAGATGGCTGGCTAGATAGCTATAATAGATACCTAGCAAGGTATCTAGCTATCTACAGTAGTGATCTGTCATCTATCTAGTCATATATATCTAGCTAGCTAGATAGTGACAGTAGATAGTTGGCTAGCTAGCTAGCTACAATAGCTATCTAGCTAGCTATCTAGATCAATAGATAGCTATTGTAGGTAGCGATAGATAGATAGATAGATAGATAGATAGATAGATAGATAGATAGATAGATAGATAGATAGATAGATAGATAGATAGATAGATAGATAGATAGATAGATAGATAGATAGATAGATAGATAGATAGATAGATAGATATAACTTGACGATTGACTGTATTCTTCGTGAAACCCTATATCAGGTAAATCATTACTGTTGAAACGTCATTTAAATCTGCTTGTCAGGTCTCGCTAAGCCTTTCCTGCAGTCAATTTCCCATATGAAAATCCGCTAACCCATAAATAAAGATTAACTACCCGAGTCGATCATGAGAATCCACACAGTGATGAGAAACATACGAGAGGTGATATGAGTGGAACATTATCCAATAATGGCCGCAAGCCATGTTTAGAAACCTCATCCTCCTTTGTTTGCCTCATTCACTGCTGCATTCAATACAAACATGAATGCAGATATTCAATTAAGGATACACGTATGGAACGTCAGGTAAAGCCTCACTCACAACCTGTCAAAGTCTTGTGACTAACGATTTTCGTGGGAAAAGAAACAAAGTAGCTCCAGATGTAGTCAAGGTAACTCTAATAAGTTAGTTTTCTGGATGAATGCTCCTGAAACTTGCAAGGCACATCTGTGCAGTGCTAAGAAGTACATGTAAATTTTCTAGACGTAAAGTCAGCTTGAGACAACTTCTTCTTTTCCTTTCGGCTTTTCCCTTTTCGGGGTCGCCAATCAGTGTCCTCCATCTTCAGAGGTTTGATTCGCATGTTTAAAAGATTTTGTTTCACATGTATAGAAATGGTTTTGATTTTGAAATCTTTCATAACCGCAGTGTTGCTATTTACACCCTAAAAGGACAACCGACACCATTTTTTTTTTTGTTTCCTAACTGACATCAGAAAAATGTTTTATAGCATCTAAAATATCCAAAACACGCAGGCTGATATTTTTAGTCAAATGCAAAACACCAATAAAAATGAGTTAAAGTGTCCCAAAACTACTTCAAAATGACCTCGGAGATGGCGAGTTTCAGAAGGTCCCACCCCCTTGTTCGTGACGTCATGCCAGGACGTCTTGCCTTGCTCTAGAATCAGTCCTTCTGTATCAATTCGAGCCATCAGGACTCCAATGTAGCGTCCCAGAAAATGCACAAGATGGCGCCCAAGCTCCGTTGGAAATGGCCTGATTTTTCTGCTGGGAATTTGTGTCAACTAGTATCAAATAGTAGTCTTGGTGCAACACACAGCGATTCACCATCACGTTATTTATGTGTTTTCCTTCTAATTTTGCCATCAACACGGATAATCAAGAAGTTTTCAGACCAAACAAAGTACTCAAAATGCGTTGTGTGTTTCTTTCTCGGTCGGGGGCGTTCCTGACGTGACATCACGTCAGGAATCGTCAAGACTTGTATTCAGCGCGAGTCTTAAAATGTAAAATATAGCTATATGCGGTGGAATCTTTGTAAAATAAGCTCAGTAGAAGTCATTTAAAGTGATTTTACAAATTATGGACACAACTTGTCCGGAGGCGTCGGTTGTCCTTTAAGTTTATTTTATTTTAATTCAAGAAAAAAAAACATATCGGCATTAGGAATCGAATTTTAATTGGAGAACTACACATTGGTGTAGTAACTTTTACAGAGAAATTGTTATAGTTAATAAAATGCCTTTTGCTGTCCATCTTGGACGTGTAGTAGCAATATATGGCATGGGTTCCCCTGGGGTTGATGTGAGCAGAGGTGACAGCGAAAATATAAGTTTGCCCCTTGGGGAATATTTCAACGTTTTGGAGTGGCAGTTCTGCAGCTGGCCGCTCAAGTTGATGCATGTCCTTTCTGCCTACAATCATTTCCTTTGGCTGAGAGGAAGTGATGTTGATGTGTCGCGCTGCTTTTGCTTAGGCAAGAAGTTAGGTCCAGTTCAGATAGATTTTTTTCAAGCCTCGGTCTTGAATTTAGTGCATACATTGTGGAATTTAGGAAATATATTTTTGGGGGACAAACAACAACAGACGAGCAACAAAAATGTAAACAGATCAACATTTATTCATTCATTTTCTGAACCGCTTTATCCTCGCAATGGTCGCAGTGTGTTCGCTAACAGTACTGTATTTTCCGGTGTATAAGTCGCACCCAAAAGCCTCTATTTTCTTCTATTTCTCTATTTTCTTTCTCCGGAGGCGTGCAACTTTCACGTCGGGCGTACAACTTTCAAAACGTCTCGGCCCAGGTGGCCGACAACTTCTTCAAGAAAAAAAAAGATGTTTTTTCAAATCAAAGCTACAAGCAAATCACTACATGCCACTTGGACTCCTCTTTCAAAGCGTCTTTCAAAACTCTCAAGTACACTTTACAGTCACGGTACAGTCCGAAGCACAAAAACAAGCTTCTGATTGGCCAAAACAAGCTTCTGATTGGCTGCCGTGCCGAGTATGCAAATCTCCAAACGAACGTTCGTTTGGCAATTTGCATACTCGGCACGGCAGCCAATCAGAAGCTTGTTTCGTTCCATTATACCGTGACTGTAGAGTGTACTTGAGTGTTTTGAAAGGCGCTTAGAAAGAGCAGTTCACGTGGCTTATAGCAGAGAACGCAACGCAAACATTGCATTGTGCACCATAGCGACAAACAACAACTGGCGCTTAAATATAAAACCATTTTAGGGCGTGGACGCGGCGAGGACGTGGCGTTGCCAAAGTGTGGGTAGAGCTGCCCGACTAGGCTGGCAAAACCATGCAACTTCTCTCATGATGTGAAGATCATGAATCATAGGTCAGAGATCTTAACTCAACCCAACAATCTCCATATATGGTGCTGTTTTTCTGGACTTGATTCTCTTTCTCACACCTGCAGCACCTTGGGGACCTTTTTAAATAGCTGTCACTCAAAGGTTTAAGCTCCTGTATGCTTGCTCAAGGCGCATGTTAACCCCATAACAACACTTAAGTGAGCTTGTGCTGCGACGTCACCACATCCTGGGGTGGAAAAGGCAGCGGGTCAGTGTGCACTATGTTCTGACCAATGCTTGAAACAAAGTATTGATGAGAGTGGGTGAAATGCCTCGCAAATATTTCCAGATACTCCCTCTGCCCTTAATGGTTTTGGCAGTCCGTGGTGCACCTTGATACCAGAAAGAAAAAGAACGTGTCCCTCTTACACATTTTGTTTCATGCCAGGACAAACGTCGGGTTGTTATTGTAGAGAACAATTACATTCAGTTGCAGAAAGGCATGTCTTTAAAACACGCTGTGAAGAGAAGAACACATGCTGGGTGGAGCATACCCTCAAAACATGGGTGCACACACACACACACACACACACACACACACACACACACACACACACACACACACACACACACACACACACACACACACACACAACACACACACACCGGCTCCACATTCATCTTAGAATTCAATCCAATGTTTATCTTCACTGACAGAGCCTGCAATGGCCAGGCTAGTCCATACTTAGGGGATTTGGGGTCATTTTATAGTCAATGCGGTTTGCTGGCTGCCTTATATGGATGTGCCTCACACAAAATTAAAAACCAAAGGTGGAAGAGACTTGATAAAGAATGTGCTTGCTATTGAGCAAAGAGTCATTTGAGTGGAGGGAGTGTGCTGTCCAAATTTCAATTTGTTTGGAATTTCCGCGCAGCCATAATTTGTCACTTTGACAACCAATAAAATCCCTCATTGAGAAGAGCAACAAATAATAATAATAATAAAAATAATAAAAACAATATTACATTTTGTTATATTTGCCCAGAATGAGACCTGAATGTTACATTGTAGTTGCAACCAACACACTTTATACACAATTTATATCTAGCTAGCTAGCTACCGACCTATCTATCTAGCTAGCTAGATAGATAGCAAGCTAGCAACTTCTAGCAATCTATCTTGCTAGCTATCTGTCTAGCTAACTAAATAGATACATCTAGCGAGCTATCAAGCTAGGTAGCTATCTAGCTAGATATATGGCTAGTAAGAATGCTAAATAGTTAGGCTTCCCCGAGCGATCGGCGTCCAACTTCTAGCTATCTCGTTATCTATCCATCTAGCTATCCAGGTAGCTATCTATCTCGCTAGCTATCTATCTAGACAGCTAACTAGATATATCTAGCTATCTACCTATCATTTAGCTATCTAGATAGCTTTCTATTTGAGTTACTTTTGGGTTAGTTGAGTTACCTTTGGGTTGAGTGAGTTTCCACACTTCCAATTTGGTAAATAAACTTGGATTGGATTTCAATACCCTTTATTGGTCTCGCAGTAAAGAATTTTACATTTCACACCAGCAAAGTGATGAAAATATGAGGAAAGGAAAAGAAGAAGTAGAAATACAAAACACAGGAGCTGCTGTAAAGGCAGCCACTCTCGCGGCGCCATTTTGAAGTCAAAACAACAACAAAAACACTCAATAACAAATAATGTGACACGACACAAAAGACCCAGAGTCGTCAATCTTAAGCACTTTTTGCACCCTCTTTGAGGAGCGGATCAAAGCATTCTTTTCACCAGTGGATCAGGGAAGTAATGGTGAAATGTGCACATCTGCTACAACTAAGTTTTGAAACCAAACACGTAGCTGTAGCATCCTTTGCTGAAAAGTCATAGTCTCATATCTCTTGTCCCAGGTAAATCCGCTTCAATTCCAAGTCGCGACAGTTCCACATACGCATGTACGCTCTTTTCTTCTCATCACGGCCTCCTCAAGCCCAGAGGTGTCTCCAGCGATTACAGTCAAAAGGCACCGACATTCCTCCCAATCAAAAACAGTGCTGGCATATTCGTGCTGCGGAGAAGGTGCAACGGCTCAGCACAGTCAAAAATGACGAAAAACAATCCGCATCCGTTCCATATAACGCACAACAATTTGGAAGGTTTTTACAAGGAAACCAACAACAACAACAACGACGTTTTGTCTGTGAGGGCTACAAAGATCCTTGGCTCATCTCCAAGAACGATGCAATAACATGTGTAACTAGTTGACTCAATGTGCATCACATTGACACAGTAAACTGTGCTAAGAGGTCACCAGGGGTTGCACGGTATCGCGGAATGCTTCCCATTACGAAGCACTTGTGCACTGTGATCCAGAAGATCTGAAAAACGGAAGTTGTTTTTGCATGCCTAAACTGAGGATGCTCAACGGATGTGGATCATTTTCTTGATTTAAAGATTTCTTCAGGTTGAGGCAAATGCTACATTACTTTGTAATATTGTAAATGTATTAAAATCTAGCTGTTTTATATTGCGGGAAGCAGCATTTTTACTATGGAAACATTGGCTTGTGGTTTCTCTTGTACTTGAAATAAGTCTGCGATGTGTCTAGAAATTGAATTTGTTTGCCTAGAAGCATTCGATGAGCCTTCTGGTGCACTTCAAGTATGTTCATTTTATAGTTATTGACTCTTTTGAAGTGTGATAGGTAGAAATTACACAGGCCGTACCTATATATCATGCATTCATACACATTGTAAATCATCAACGCTCCAAATGGTCAAACTCTACTTTTGGGACTGATTAACTTATTCACACCCATTCCAGAATCTATTCGGTAATTGAAAATATGACATATAGCGCCGTTCCTGAATTTATCCGGATTTTGTTTTTTCTTGCTGGAGTTCACTGACGACGCTTTTCGGATGAGGAGCGAAACGTCTGACACCTTCAAAGAAATGACGGCCAAAGAAACCTTTACATCGATGGACCACTCCTGTATGACTGAGAGTTTACACAGACATTCTTGCGGGAGCGACGATAAAGCACAGGCCAGACCTCTGGCAATGTTTTTCCCTTCCACGTGGGGGCATCATTTCCCCTTTTACATGTTCTAATAATAATAATAATAATAATAATAATACATTTCATTTATAAGCGCCTTTCAAAACTCTCAAGGACACTGTTAGCGCTTTGTTCCATCTTCGCCTGCTGTTAAAGTGCTATATAAACCAATGAGTATATATTGCATTGTATTTTGGACAGCTGTCCTCATTTCAAGCTGATATAACTCCAGACCCATATAATTTAGGAATTAATTTTTTCTAATGAAAGTAGATAATCTAAGGTTTCTTACACTGCATTGTATGTTTATGTAGTCCTAAAACTCAACATTCTGTGTGTCCTGGAATTTGAGTGTAAATGACAAAAACCCTGGCACTGGAGTGGACACATTTTTTCACTTTGTCTGGCAGTGAATGAGTTAAGTTACCCATCATTTGTTTCAAAACCAGCTGGGACATAGTAATGCAAATGGGAATGAATACTTGACAAACATTCAGTCTTTCTCATCCGCACAGTTAGACCAGCAACATCCATCTATCCATCATCCCAACTGCTTATCCACATGAGGGTTGCCGGCATGCTGGAACCCATCCCAGCTGTCTTTAGGCAGTAGGTGGGATACACCCTGAACTAACAACCATATACGCTCACAGTCACACCTAGGGGCAAATGAGAGTGTTCCATCAACCTGCCAATGCCTGTTTTTGGAATGTGGGAGGAAACCGGAGTGCCCGGAGAAAACCCATGCAGGGACAGGGAGATAATGGCAACTCCACACTGGATAGCCGGAGCTAACCAGTCAATCTCAAAATGGGACATAATACCCAATCAAAGTCAAGAACTGTGAGAATGAGTCTGAAAATCTGACAATGAAAAGTCCATAATGTTTATCAAGTTGTTTTTCTTTTTAGAACAAGGAAATGTTTTATAACATACTTCTAGCTGCGACAGCATCTGTTTGCTTTATTTTTTGGCACTTTAAAACAGTACCCACAGCTGCTAGGATCATCTGCGCAAAGAAAATTGATTGATGGATTTTTTTCTCTCTTTTGAGTGAAAGGAGGATTTGAGGATAAACATATAGCATTGGATGAAAATTGTTGCTCAAAATATGTTGTCTGAAGCACTATCCAAAGCCTTAAATATATTCACCTAGTGTATTTGAAAACATATGTACACTGTACAGATACACATTTATCTAGAACAGAAAATTGATAGGTGAATGGACAAAACTCGTGAAAAAATCAATGGCACTGGCCTACCCACTCTTGAGGACTTGCACATTGCAAGAATCCAAACAAAGGCGCGGAAAATCCTACTGGACCCTCCGCACCCTGCCCACCACCACCTCCAGCTACAGTGAGACCTCAACTTACAAACACCTTAACTTACAAACTTTTCGTCTTACAAACATCAAATTTATGAAAATTAAACCTTATAATAAGCACTATTTTCATAATACACACCCACCACGGCTGGCGGAGTGATCTTCGGCGGAAGCACACGACCGAACAGCACCAGAGGTTAAGTTACAACAGTCCTTATGGAAGGTGACTCTCCTTCCATAAGCCATCAACGACCATCAAAAAGTTAAAAAAACTTTATTTTACAGCACAGTTTATTTCTTTAATTACAGTCCTCATGTACTACGCCTCTCTTTCCAAACAGCAATTCCCTTTGATCTTTGACCTCCAACGCCATTCCATCAAGCCATAAATGACCATCACAAATGTAGTGACTTTAGTGACTTTATGATACAATGCAGTGTATTTCTTTCATTACAATACAATAGCACATTTATTATACATAGAATAAGGCATGTTGTGTGTAGTTTTAAGGCTTATTTAGTTGAAAAGTATATTTTATGGAAACCCGAGAACTTATTTTTCCCATTTTAATGGTTTCCTATGGGAATTTTTTTTGGGGATACACACTTTTCGCCTTACACACTCTGTCTGGGAACCAATTAAGTTCGTAAGTTGAGGTCTCACTGTACTCCCCTCAGGCAGGCGCTACCGATCCATGCGCGCCAAATCCAGTTTTAAACAGCTTCTTTCCCCAAGACCCTCTAATCAGTCACCCAAATAGAACTGTATAGTGACTCAATTTTTCTTATGATGATACTAGTGCAGCGTGTTCTACCGAAGACACATTCCTTGTGTGTTCTACATATTTGGCAATAAAGATGAGTCACGCTACCTGTGATACAACACGATGGAAGAGTGTTGATCCAGAACAGGAAGCAGAGCCTGTGCTGTGTCACCTCAGACAGAATACACAGCAACAGGGGTCGATATTTGTCTGAGGTCTGGCAAAGCCGCAGACATTGTTTAGACAACCACTTAAGCCTCTTTCCCGCTTTAACTCTCTTAGTTGTCGCCTTCTTTCTTCAGGTCCAGGAACTGGATGTGAGAATGACAGAGACAGTGAAAAAGAAGTAAACACATAAAGATGTTAGAGATTTGCAGATCATCCCTCACTGGAAATTGCTATTTGGCAAACTTATATTTTACCTACAACGGCCAAAAATAACAATCAGGAAATGTAGGATGTACTGTAAATAAAAATTATCAAATGTTTGCTATCATTTGCCAGCCCATTTAAATAGAAAATCCTGGACATATTCCGGACATGTACAGATTAACTGATCTGTGCTGGAGGAAATGACCTTAGTTTTAATGAGAAAGATAGTTCATTAAACATTAATAAGACAGGCAAATAGTCAACTTAAATGTTTTATGTGGTTTACTGTTTGTTAAAAAAAGAGGCACAAAAATGGGAACCAAAGCAGACTTCAAAAAAAGGTTGTAACATTTAATGAAAGTTATGGAAGCAGCAAAAACCAAGAAAAAAACCAACTGGTAAATTAACATGATCAGGTTGAATAAAAGGATGATAATGTCGTCCTTTAATTCATTCACTGCCATTCACAAATTTATTCGGGAATTGAAAATATGACTGAGCGCCATTCCCGAATGTGTTAAGGTTGTATTTTTTCATGCTTGGGTGTCGATAAAGCACTGGCCATGTTTTTTTCTTTTCCACAAGGTGGCAGCATTTCCCTTTTTTTCCATGTTAGCGCTTTGTTCCAGGTGCAGCTGTTTTTAAAGCGCTATATAAATCAATATGTATGTATTGCATTGTATTTTGGACAGCTGCCCTCATTGCAAGCACATATAACTCCAAACCCATATAATTTAGGAATTAACTATTTTTTTCTGATGAAAGTAGAGAAGAAGAAAGGTTTCTTACACTGCGTTGAATGTTTATGTAGTCCTAAAACTAAATATTCTGTGGGTCCTGGAATTTGAGTGAGAATGACAAAAACCCTGGCACTGGAGTGAATAAATGTTTGCACATCGTCTGGCAGTGAATGAGTTAAACAGCATCCTGAGCCTGCACTGACCTTCACAATAACAAAGGTGATCAGACGTGGGCCCCAGACTCCGTTTACTCAGTGGCGTAATATTTGCGCTCTAACAGGCCACATGGCGGCCCTTATCGTGAAGGCCCGGCTGTGGCTGTGCTTCACAATGTGCTCTGACGTTACAAACAAGCCTCACATAAAGGCAAAAGAAAAATATCGAAAGGTGAGGAGATTAAATGGCGAACATTCTCGCGCCTCGGGGGTCATGGATATTTTCTGTAAAAATCAGTCTTCCGGAGAAAAAGAGGAGTTTAGGGTGGAGGTAAAAAGGTTCCGTCCTGATACCCTGGAGGGGTGTTGGTTTTGGCTGGAGAAGGTTGAAATAAAGCCAAGCCTAAGACCATGCAGGCACGCAAGGGCTCAACTGTCAAAAGCTCGACTAGTTTGGCAGCCAGAAAGATGGAAGGGTGTCTGGGTCCCTCATGATCCACCGATCAAAAAGAGTGGATTGATCTCAAGATGATTGCACATGTTCTCTTGAGTGAGACCGTCATTATTACACGGAAAGTAGGAATACCAGTGAAAAATTCATGGTAATTCAAGCTAAATGGTAATTCCATGGTAATTCAAGCTAAATTCATTCCAGCTTGTTCATGTCTTGTATTTTCATTCCTATTTTTTATTTTTTGCTTTTATGCTCAAGTAAAATACAGAAATTGTCATCAGCATTATCGTTGGATGGTTGCATGGCTTGAGGAGCCCGCTATGAGAAGAAAGGAGCATCAGCACAGAATGCCGATGTATATGGAACTGTCGCGGCTTGGAATTGAAGCGGATTCAACATTTAGCTTGTAGCAGACGTGCATGTTTGCACATTTAAGTCCCTGATCCACTGGTGAAAAGGACGCTTTGATCCTCTCCTCTTTCATCTAGAACTGCTGCATGCAACAAAGAGGGTGAAGAGAGAGCTTAAGATTGAATGAATGTCTGTTATATTATTTGTCATTCAGTTTTATTTTGTTCTTTTGACTTCAAGATGGCGCCGCGAGTGTGGCTGCCTTTTCCGCAGTTCCTGTATTTTGTTTTTCTACTTCTTTCAATCCTTTCATCTTCCTTTTACGACTTTGCTGCTGTGAAATGTAAATGTCTCCACTGCGAGACTAATAAAGGTATTTCCAATCCAATTGACAACTTCTATATTTGTTGCTATTCATCGAAATGTGTTTCCAACATCAAGCTTCCAACTCTAATAGGAATCATCACAGAGGTCTCAATAAATGTGGGAAAATCCCAAAATTTTTACGTTATACAAGATTCCCCATCGAAAATGAAACCCAGTACTTCCCCTTCACAATTAGATTTGGTTATTTCATGGCAGGGATGGATGTGGAAATGTTCTTAAATCCTCTTCGAGAAAATTGTTCCAGCTCCCACATTGTAACCAAGAAGCCTTCCATCCAAACCACACGGATTGTGGACTTCCCCCACGTTTTCCCTCAAACCCAAAAGCAAAAGAGGATGCGGGCTAACCGAACGCGTAAAGAGGATACGCCGACAGATTCATCGCTCATTTCAGTCTCCAAATGTCATGGGGATGTCAAAGTATTTTCATTCACACATATTCCGTTTCATGCGCCAGAAGAACCAACGCGCATCCAAACTGCCGGCGGCTTCCTTGCCATTAGCTATAATTTCTCACAAAATATTTTCACTGACACCGACCCCTGCCATTATCCCGCCTCACCGACCGCTGACTTGGAAGGAAAGAAACAAAATGAGGCTTTGACAGCTTGTCCATTAACCGCCAGGGAAACAAAAAAAATGAGGATAATTATGGTTAATTTTGGACAGCATAGTCCTTACATTGGTTAATGGCATTTTTCCAGGGCACCCCAAATACCCCCGTTGTACAAGTTCAAAGGTGAGAATGAAGCACATTGATTATTCAGAATCAGAATCATCTTTATTGGCCTGGTGTGTAGAACACACAAGGAATTTGTATCAGGAAGAACACACTCCACTCGTATCATCATAAAAAAGGCATTTGTTCGGGTTTTGTTTTTTGATGCTTGGGTGTCGATAAAGCGCTGGCCAAGGCCTCTAGCGATGTTTTTTCCCTCTACATGGGGGCAGCACTATTTTTCCATGTTAGCGCTTTGTTCCAGCTTCAGCTGTTGTTAAAGCGCTATATAAACCAACATGTATGTATTGTATTTTGGACAGCGGCCCTCATTTCAAGCAAACTCCAAACCCATATAATTTAGGAATTAATTACTTTTTTTCTGATTATAGAAGAGAGGCTAAGGGTTATAATGCCGTATTGAATGTTTATGTCATGCTAAAACTCAATATTCAATAGCATTGTATTTTGGACAGCTGCCCTCATTTCAAGGTCATATAACTCCAGACTCATATAATTTAGGAATTATTTTTTTCAGAGGAAAGAAGAGAGTGTAAGGTTTTGAACGCTGTATTGAATGTTTATGTAGTCCTAAAACTCAATCTTTTGTGGGTGCTGGAAGTCAAGGGACAATGACAAAAACCCTGGCACTGGAGTGCACACATTTTTCACATGTCTGGCAGTGAATGAGTTAAAGCGATTATGCCGATGTCCTTGAGCGCCTCAGTGTCTGGTGCTGGAGATTATATAGGTCCGTAAAACTACTGTTACGGTACGCAAACAGTAGTTCAAGTGAGTACAGAGCTAGAGCTACAACGAGGGTTGTGCAAAATTGCAAAGAGGTTTTTTATATACAGTTTTTTTTATATTTGGGTTACTGATTAGAGAATTCATGGCTAGGGGGAAGAAGCTCTCACTAGAAAAGGTGGTGAGCAGGGTGCACAGGGTCCAATGGGATATCGACTTCATAAAGGGTGCTCATATTCCAGCTCAAGTCAAGGTTAGTTATATATTTACCGGACACCTGAAGATGTTTCTCATCTTGAAATCTAAAAGCATGCAAGTGCAAAACAATGCGCAAGTTGAACGTGTTTGCTCAAGGTGGGTGTGAAGCCCGCCGAGATACAGCTTGCGTTGGGTTTCCAGGAAGCCCACCTGAGCTCCAAAAAGCTTGAACACCTGTTCTCTGTTTGAACAACAGCGCGATCATGACACGGTCATACGGTCCAACGCTATCGCTGATGGTCTGGAGAGCAATCCAGCACTTTGTCTCGCACGTTAGCTCACATAGGAGCCATTGTGGCTGATTAGGTAACGCTCCTGTCGCGACCGGAGTTGTCGCTGGATGGCTGCTGTAATTCCCGGAACAGGATGAACCAAGCTGGAATTAAAGTTCTGAGCAATCATCGCAGGACATACTGTAAATTTCACATGTATCGATGTGTTTGCATAGAGGAATAAATAAGGTGGGGCGGTGGCTGTTACGACCTCATCAAATCCATGAAGTGAAATGAAGGATTTTATGCCTGGTTTGTCAGCTGTGTGTCAGGGTGAAGCGCAAAAGCTTCAATATCGTGTCTTTACCTACTAAGATGTACACAAACAAGTACGTGTCCATCATGCCTTGTTGAAGTTGGTGTGAAACTGCTTCTAAAGTCAGTGTTCATCCCGTGCTCTAACTGTGTCAACATCTACAGTGGAACATCAAATCATGAACACCATCTAGCTGATTTGTTACAAAAAAAGGAAAAACAAACATATACCGTATTTTCTGGGGTATAAGGCGCATCAGAGTATAAGGCGCAACCGCAATGAATGGTGTATTTTCACAAACTTTTTCCATATACAAGGCGCACTGGACTATAAGGTGTACCTTTCATTGAATGAAAACCGTTTTCCAAATATCATAAAGAACAGTACTTGCCATTCAGTGAACATACACAGTCAGGGAGCCGAGTGTTTTCATTGATACTTTTTGTTTTCAATCGTTAAGATATACCTGTTGTAACAACACTGTAAAATGACATATTTAAATACTGTATTTTCCGGTATATAAGGCGCACCCAACAGCCTCGATTTTCTTCAAAAGATGACGCTGCGCCTTATACACAGGTGCACCTTATAGGTGAAGTAATATTGTGCCACAACAGGTCTCGCAACTACTCTCACCAGCCACCGACTCCATTTCCCGCCCGTAGAATAAGTAGTGCATCACCCCAGCCTTTACCACAGTACCTTATAATGTGGCGTGCCTTATATTTGGAAAACCTTTATATATTTCTATATTATACAGTAAAGTCTCGTTATATCGATATCGGATATATCGATAGTCCCGGTTATATCGATACTATTTCTATGCACGCATGGAGAAAATTACATGCAAACAGGGTCGGATATATCGATAGTCCCGGTTATATCGATATTTTTTTGGACTCCCTTGAATATCGATATAACGAGACTTTACTGTATTTGGACAACTTTTGTCATTCATTGAAGGTGCACTTTGTACTGTAGTCTGGTGTGCCTTATACGTATATGTAAAAGGTTTGATAATTCACCGTTCATTGTGGTTGCGCCTTATACTCTGGTGCGCCTTATACACCAGAAAATGTAATTTGATTACCTAATAGGCTGTCCTCTGTTGTAACGTCTATCCCTCAAAGGGTTAAAAGTCAAAATCCCATAAAATGTGCCCTTTAAATTCAACTTCATTCATAGCTTTGGTTGTCTAATGGTGTACGTCCCAATACTGAGAAAGCACAGTGAAGCTTGATGGACGCTAGGCAACATTTGGATGAAATCATACGTGTACGCACATATGTACGCATGAACACACACCATCCCATTCACAAGCAGCGTGTAACGTGACGTCAGCCTCATGTCTGCATGTTGAGCTAGTGTGCACGTGACAATGTGTGAAATAGACCAACAGCTGAAACGAAGGCAACCAAGGCTGGTGTGCGGAGGGAAATAAATTTAAGATAGCAATAAATGTCAGATCCTTTTTGTAGTTTAACCTATGAGTATTCAACACATTCACATATATGTCAAATATTGCAACCGTTATGATGTCAACTAGACATGCTTCCAGATGAGTGGGTATGACGCTCTTGGCGTCTGTGTAAGCTTTCAGTCGTACAGGAGTAGTCCATCGATGAAAAGGTTTCTTCAGCCGTCATCTGTACTTCTTTGAATGTTTCACACGTTTCGCTCCTCATCCTCAAAGAACTTTTAGTTTAGCTAGCGTCCGTGGTTTGAGGTTCAATTTGGATCGTGCTTACAACAGACTTCTTAGATCGTTACCACGTAGGCTTAGACATGCTGATGAGGTGATACCAGAGTGAATGGGGCAATCAGGGTCAGTTATAGAACATCATCAGACAGACAAAAGAAGTGTTCAGATTAGCTTGAAGGAGTTGTCAAATGCTCCCCCCAACCTTAGGGCACGGACCTATCAAAGCAGAGGTGTGGCACTGCCACCTCGATCCATTAGGGATATATATAGGACCAGAGCTACCAGCACAATTTTAGTTCGCTGACGAAGCTCTTCGGATGAACATCCGACACCTTCAAGGAAGTACAGATGACGGCTGAATAAACCTTTGCATCAATGCTATTACTCTTGGTAACTTCAGAATCAATTGAAATAACCATCAACAATTTTCTTCTTCATTGCACAATATTTGTTTAGTCAATTGGCATTATTTTAATGACATAAAGTCCTTTTGGAGTCAACGGCGACTTGAAATAAGGAGTCAATTGAAACAGACTTTCTGTAGAAATCAGGCCACTAATTTTGTAGTATATATATCGCCCCCTTGCTAGAGCTCAAGGCTTTGTACAAGGCCTTTTGTTGCTTTTACAGCATGTTTCGATTGAACGTAATCAAAACGTAGGTGTATACACTTGACAATTCCTCTTTAATGGCGTCCTGGCAACAATTGGTGATGTCTGAAAAATTCACACTTGAACAAAAGTTATCATTTTAGAACCACAACCATCCTGCAGCTGATCTATCGGTGAAATATGAAAGGAGTGAAAAAAAATGTGAGTTTCACGTTTAATTGCATCCTCTGAAATTTTTCACAATCGATCTTTCTCTCTGCTCGAGAAAATTGCTCAAAGATTGCATTGAGGGGTAGCCAAGCCACGCTGCAACCGCTAAAAATCAACCACGCAGGGCACGGTCCATCTGCAAGTCTTTACGAGCTTCGTACTTCGTTTCATGTGAGCCTTCTTCAGTCGTCCCGCTCTCGTCATCCTTTAGGGCTGTGTAAGCTCTGTGGTTTTGGCATGCCAGCACATGTATCACAGTGGTTCATCCTGGTGAAGATATCCACTTTTCCAGTCCCACACGACTTTAGTTCATAGAGCAGTTAACGTAATTATCATTTCACCACACAGAGCGATTATACCAAGCGGTTGCCACAGGTTTTCAGAATGTCAGTTTGGTTTGTATCAAACGGTTTGGGTTCCGCGGCGTCTGTATTTAATTTTCTTTTTCTGACCATTTGGTCATGGGAAGAAGGAACGCACAGTGACTGTTGATATAACAACAGAGATACCTGAAATACACTGTCGTGCAGACATACCGGTAGTCACCTCACCTGGTTCCTCTTGATGCAGAAAATCTGCTCATAAAAATTACAGTATAATCAGAATTGGTGAAAAAGACCACCCCTGGAGTCCAACTCTCATTGGAAACAAATCAGTGTAATTTACTGCCAACAATCCAGACGCAATTTTGATTTGAAAATAAACACATTAAAACAACATTAGCGTCATGAATAGATTGACCACATTGTACAAAGTTACACACGGTAATTTTGAAAATGTGCGCATTCACAAACAAATGGGTTATAAATGATCCTGTCAGTGTAATACTGAACATGTAATATGCATTAGCATGTGCGGCCTCTAGCTACCCTACCGCTTCACTCAATTCTCCTCTAATTCAACGGATAGTTAGGACGGTGGGGAAAAAATCACTTACACACTGCAAGAATCAAGAACAAGGGCGTGGAAAATCCTACTAGACCCTCCGCACCCTGCCCACCACCTTTTCCACGCGGGCACGCGGTACTGATCCATGCGCACCAAATCCAGCAGTCATTTAAACAGCTTCTTCTCCGAAGCCTTTAACTCTCGAAACAGTAACCCAAAAAGAACTGTACAGTATAGTGCCTCTTTGCATTTTTTTAATGATGATACTAGTGCAGCGTGTCCTACAAGACAAATTCCTTGTGTGTTCTACAGGCTTGGCCAATAAAGATGATTCTGATAGCTTTGTGCCGCTTTCCGTGTCAGATACCCTGTTGCTCATGGTTGTCATGCACTGCAGTTACTGATGTGACAAAAGGTGAAGTACACGTGGACATCACATAACAAAATTAATCTTTTTTTTCCCTTTTGTGGTCACATTTTAAGACAATTTGGCATGTGTGAATGTGATGCAGAGGCAAATTACCGTATTTTCCGATGTATAAGGCGCACCCAAAAGCCTTGCTTTTCTTCAAAAGATGAGCCCGTGCCTTATACAGTGGTGCGTCTTATATGTGAAGTAATATTGAGCCACAAAAAGTCTTGGAACTACCACCGACTCCATTTCCCCCTGTAGAAGAAGTAGTACGTAACGCCACCACTACTACAGCGCCTTATAATGTGGTGCACCTATATTGGGAAATCTTTTATATCCAAATATTATATTCGGATAACTTTTTTCATTCATTAAAAGTGTGCCTTATACACCGATGCGCCTTATATATGGAAAAAGTTTGCAAATACACCATCCATTGGGATTGTCCCTTATACTCAGGTGCACTTTACACACCAGAAAATACGGTAGAGCATTATACCATGTGATTTGTCGTTTTAGGGCACCACATCAATATGAACTTTTACCCTGTTATAACAGCAACCAGACCCTCCTGTGCCAAAAAAAGCTCTAGTCACAAATGTGTTTATATTCTACCAAGTCCTGAATGTTAATAGCAGTTCGATGTTTAGTCTGATTTGGGCTGCAAATTGAGCAGTAATCTACTGTGAATGCACAATAAACCAAAATCTGATGACTCCCTTTGGAACTCTCTGCCAATTCAAAGCATGTTCACACTACATTAAAAAAAATACTCTTTCATACTTACCGCCGTTGTTAGCCTTGTTAGCTGTTGTTAGCCTTGGTGAAGTCACATTTCATCCATTAATATGTCATTTCTTATCATTCGGAAAGTGCAAGGAGCTTGATCTGGACCTGAAACCTGCTCACAGCCATTTCTTTGTGTTCTGAAATGAAATGACAAGGTGGTCGGAGTGCTTAACTCATTCACTGCCTGATATGTGCAAAATATGTCCACTCCAGTGACGGGGTTTTTGTCATTGTCACTCGAATTCCAGAACCGGCAAAATATTGAGTTTTATACTACATAAACATTCAATGCAGCGTATGAAACCTCAGACTTTTTTTTCTTTCATCAGAAAAAAATAGTTAATTCCTAAATTATATGGGTCCAGAGTTAGATGAGATTGAAATGAGGGCGGCTGTCCGAAATACCATGCAATACATACATATTATTTTTTACAGCGCTTTAACAACAAAGCTCTAACATGGAAAAAAGACAAATGCTGCCCCCTTGTGGAAGGCAAAAAACATAGCCAGAGGCCATAGCCAGCGCTTTATCGGCACCCAAACAAGAAAAAAACAAAACCCGAACAAATTCAGGAATGGCGCTCTCTGTCATATTTTCAATTCCTGAATACATTTGTGAATGGCAGTGAATGAGTTATTTGTCACGTTCTGATTGGTTGCCAACAGGTGGTACTGTCGGCCTCGTCTGCAGCTGCACATGTGTTGGCCGTTTTAATTAGTGGCAGTGGAACGACATTCAGTGTCGGGTCATTGTTTGTTTCACCCTGTCAGGTTTGATTCATCTTGTCATATTTTTACTCATGGTTTTATTTACTACTTTGGACTTTTCCGTTCTAACGACTTTGATGTTTTAGATTTTTTTCCTGTTGACTTTTTTTAATAGAATTTGTCAAATACACCCTGCTCCTCCCCCCTGCCTGCTTTTTGGGGGTCCACCACCATCACCACCTCGGAAACCACCACATTAATAGGTTTGAAGGAAGTCTTCAGAATCTGTTTTTTTTCCTGAGATAAATGGATAACCATACTGCAGACTTGTATTTAAGCAATGGTAAGATACAATCGACATTGTCAAGCTCAAGTTAGTATTTCTTCTCACTGACTGAAATTATTCAGATGCAGCCTGGTTTCCATTTAACCATTTTATGTAACTACTTAATGGCCGCCGAACTACCTAATGGGCCAAGAAAACAAACGTGCAAGTGTCATTTGTTTTCCAGGTGTTAAAAGTTAAAGCCAATTCAGTCTTGTTGACTTGTCAGGATTCAGATATCTGCGACAACAAAAGCTGCTAATGTGAAACGGTCTTGTCACGATTCATTTTAATGTGGCCTCAAAGCCGATTTCTATTCAGGCCGCAGAAATCAGTACGTCCGTATATATGTAACGTTCGGACTAGCTCAGAGGCCGAAGGCAAAGAATCAACCCTTGTCTTCTTGGGAAGATTGAGGCCATCTTCATGCATCATCGTCCCGGTAAATGGAGAGCAAATGAAGTCGCGCTGAAAAGCGGTGATGCTTCAGGGCTGCTCGGGTTTCCCAACAAGCCTGTCCGACCCCCCCGACCCCGGCACCCCCTTCAAGCAGCTATGTAATGAAAGCTTAATCAACCCGTCACTCCAACGTTCACACCTCCCAGGCCAAAATATTGCCGGGTGCCCCACTCAGTGCAGAAGGCCTAACGCGGAATGTCAGGAAAGTAAATAAAAAGAAACATTAAGGAAAACATCAGCCAGATGTATTACCTGTATTGACTTCAAGTGGAAGGGGAGTTGAACTGTAATTACAGTCTTTGATTGATTAAAAAGTATTGACTAACGTAAAGGTCTTGTGTGGGGGACATTGTTGGGTTTTTTTGGTCCTGTGAAATTTTTTTAATACATCTCATTATGACAGCAAAATCCATAATCCGTCCGCAGTTTAGCCCAGTTATTGACCAATCATAATTTGCAGCCAAATATTTGCTAATTTCATCATCATTTATGGCAAAAGGTGTTCTTTATTTGCTAGCTTTACTGTGGCAGAGATACACTTTACCTGTTTTGTTGCGAATTCCAGTGGCGGTCCGTCCTAGGCCTTCAGTAGTGCTATGTCTGAATCAATCTGTAGCTGCCACTGTAAAAATAAAGGGTGATGTGATTTACTACACGTCCTGTGCTGTACTAGAGGTTACAGTTAGCCATGAAATAACATGTAAAGAAGAAGAATGTGTGGATTGCCTGTGCTGCACAAGCACTGCTTTGCGTGCTTGTTTACACCTACCTTGCAGACGCACCATTTAACTCATCCACTACCAGACGATGTGCAAAAATATGTCTACTCCAGTGCCAGGGTTTTTGTCATTGTCACTCAAATTACAGGACCAACAGCATATTGAATTTTAGGACTACATAAATATTCAATGCAGAGTAAAAAACCTTATACTCTCTTCTTTCATCAGAAAAAAAAGTTAATTTCTAAATTATATGTGTCTGGAGTTATATGAGCTTGAAATGAGGGTGGCTGTCAAAAATACAATGCAATACATACATATTGGTTTATATTGCGCTTTAACTACAGCTGAAGCTGGAACAAAGTGCTAACATGGAAAAGGGGGAAATGCTGCCCCCTTGTGGAAAAGATAAAACATTGCCAGAGGCTATGGCCAACGCTTTATCAGCACCTAAGCATGAAAAAATAAAATCCGAACAAATTTGGGAATGGCGCTCTACGTCATATTTTCAAATTCGTGAATGGCAGTGAATGAGTTAAAAAAATAGTCTGAGGTTAAATAAATCACACCACACCTAATAATCGACTCAATTTGCATACTGTGCTGCCTCAATGCATGAAATGAAACTTGCATTTGGCAGACTCAAAATAAAGTTGGCACAAGCTAAGAAGATACGCCTCCACATCTGTTTGTGGACACAAACAACTTGACATTACCCGTGATAATTGTTCTACTGATTGGTGAATTTTGTACATCAGAGAAGTGTCGCAACTACAAAAAGGTCCTTATTAGCTCGATGAAAAGGCCTTGAAGATTCAATATATGATGAATGCATACAATCCAGCCAGGTTCTTTCACACGTTTTGCAGACAGAGAGCCTTTCTCCACTCGTAGACAGAGTGAAAATGTTTTCATTACAGAGAAGTGGGGAGAAGGAAGGAATAAGAGAAGGAATAAGGTGGAAAAAAAATAGGAGACTGTGAGGAGGGGGCGTACTGTTGTCTGGCCAGGCCACGGATTGCCTGATTAAAAACATGTGGCGGGCCCCAACTTCCATGCTACGACACAAAGTCTGAAGCAGACACAAACATGAACAAAGACTTCCTACAATGAACATGTACAAACAATAGATGCACACGCAAAGATGTCACAGTTTACCGAGTCACACAGTGGGAAGTTTTCATGTACTAGCAGTCATGTCATCACCTAGTTGATCACGTCCTAAAATGTGTATAGGACACTTTAAAAAAAGCGTATAAAGCATGTTTCTTTTTTGAGGTTGTAATATTCCGAGCGTGCTGAAGCACATGGAACTATAAAAGTTGTTGGTGGAAGGGCGGCATTCAAGTGTGAGTAGGTTTTCATGCCTCCATACGTGAGGTTACTACTGTTGGCACAATCTGGAAAATTCCAAATAAACAATGCAGCTAGATGACTTTGAGAAATTCTGACCTCCGTGCTATTCTTTTATAGATGCTGGCTTTCACTGCGGACACGTAACCTCCTGTTTGGACTAGTCGCTAGAGATAATAAACACACTCTTCAGGGAAGAATTGTGTGTGTGTGTGTGTGTGTGTGTGGGGGGGGGGGGTGTCCAGTGTATAAAGTAAGAGTGTCGCTGTCTCATGAAGCAAACCAGGAGAAAGTAAATGCATGCAGGAGGGAGGAGCAGGGTGTATTTGACAAATTGTATTAAATAAAGTCAGCAGGAACAAAATCTCAAAAAACAGTCATCAGAACAGAAATGTCCAAAGTAGCAAATTAAACCACGAGTAAAACATGTGAAACAAATCTGACAGGGTGAAACAAACAATAGCCTGACACTGAATGGTCATGCCGGGAGTCCTTTTAACTCATTCACTGCAACACATGTGCAAAACTGTCTCCACTCCAGTGCCAGGGTTTTTGTCATTGTCACTCAAATTGCAGAATATTGAGTTTTAGGACTAGATAAACCTTCAATAGAAACTGTAGACTTTCTTCTTTCATCAGAAAAAAAGTTAATTCCTAGGTTATATGGATATATATTTGGGACGGCTGTATAAAAGGCAAATGCTACCCCCTCATGTAAGGCAAAAAACATCGCCAGAGGTCTAACCAGCGCGTTATCGTGCCCCCGCAACAAAAACCAAAACCGAGATAAATTCGGGAATGGTGCTCCACGTCATATTTTCAATTCCCTAAATTCGGGAATGGCAGTGAATTACAGTAAAGTCTCGTTATATCGATATTCAAGGGAGTCCGAAAAAATATCGATATAACCGGGACTATCGATATATCCGACCCTGTTTGCATGTAATTTTCTCCGTGCGTGCATAGAAATAGTATCGATATAACCGGGACTATCGATATATCCGATATCGATATAACGAGACTTTACTGTAGTTAACTGCCTCTTATTAAGCTTATGCAGCTGCAGGTGGGGCTCTACAGTGCCACTTGTTGGTCGCAAACCGAAATGTGACATGGACAAAGAAAAAATAGTCAAGTCGTCAGGAAATAAAGATCAAATATCAGCTCGGCCTATACCGAAGTTGTTTGAATGTGATTTCATACAATGGAACTCCAGCAAATATAGTTTTCTGTGAGTAGTTTTGTATGTTGCCAAACCTTTGAAGCAGTTGAATCAGGACAAAAGAAAACAACATGAAGGGAAATGCCGTTCTGTAATGCAATGAAGTTGTTTTGTTTTTTTTCTCCGACGATTTTTAAATGTACTTTGTGTGCGTTTTTTTTTTTGTGAGGCCTTGACTGTGGAATATAAAATATTTATCCAATCCGTGGAACACATTGCTCCGTCTTTTCTCACTGGTGTCGGTTTCAAAAACACATACGCTGACAAGTTCATTTCTAACAAAACATTTTTTAAGGCAGGATGTAGGGGGTGGAATTAGTGTAAAAACACATCCATCTTTGTATGTCAGCGCAGCCTTAACAATGGGAATTTTAAATGGCACATAGCAATCGCCAGCAGCACTAACACGGGTAGTAAATATCAATAAAACCCTAGAGCATTCTCTGCCAAGGAGTTGTCCTATCTCTGGCTCTTATTTCCTGAATGCTGGATTGGATTGCATTGGATTAGCCTTTATTAGTCTCACAGTGAAGAAATTTACATTTAACAACAGCAAATTTATGAAAGGAAGAAGAAAGGAAAGAAAGACGTAGAAAAACAAAGTACAGGAGCTGCTGGAAAGGCAGCCACTCTCCCGGCGCAATCTTGGAATCAAAGTCCTAAATAACACAAAAAACAGGGACACTCATTCAATCTTAAGCACTTCCTGCACCCTCTTTGTTGTATGAAGCATTTGAAAGAGGAGAGGATCAAAGTGTCCTTTTCACCAGTGGATCAGGGACGTCATGGTGGAACGTTCACGTCTGCTACAAGCTAAATGTTGAAAGCAAACACGGAGCTGTAGCATCCATTGATGAAAAGAGATTGCCTCACATCATCTGTCTCATGTAAATCCGCTTCAATTTTAAGCCGTGACAGTTCCACATACGCAACTGCGCTCTAAGATTGCCTCACATCTCCTGTCCCATGTAAATCCGCCTCAATTCCAAGCCGTGACAGTTCCACATACACAACTGCGCTCTAAAATTATTTCACATCTCCTGTTCCATGTAAATCCGCTTCAATTCCAAGCCGCGACAGTTCCACATATGCAACTGCGCTCTAAGATTGTCTCGCATTTCCTGTATCACGTAAATCCGCTTCAATTCCAAGCAGCAACAGTTACACATATGCAACTGTGCTCTAAGATTGTCTCGCATTTCTTGTCACAAGCAAATCCGCTTCAATTCCAAGCCGCGGCAGTTCCCCATACGCATCGGGGCTCTGCGCTCTGGACTCTCTGTCTTGATACACACTATCTGTACATAAGACACTCAACTAAAGTAGTCAGGGAAGGTCAAGTTGATTGACATACAGTAGAACTTAATCACACAATTTTAAGAAGAAAAGTGAGCGTAGTTGATTTAAGTACCTATTATAATCCCAGTTCTGTTTTTGTTTTGAACACCATAAAAAGAGAAGGACAGGCCAAGAAATGAAGATTGTTCTGGAAAAAAAAAGGGGAGTGCGGCTTTTCAACCTGCAATGAAAACTCTGTCTGTGTGTTCATATGTCAAGAGTTAAAAAGAATTGGAATGGAGACGTGATATGAGTGTTGGTGTTAGCAAGGCGGGTGGGTGGTAAAAGTTTTTCTCCAAATATGTTCTCAATAACTGCAGCAATGAGTTACTGGATACATGTGGTTATTGTAAACATTTCGGGCCTGCTTGTGTTATGATGCTATTCTTCCATTTGTTTGTACTGCGACATCTGTCCAGCAGGCTGTGATAGTAAAGTCTTATTCAATCCCTCTAATGTCAACGTCATATTTTGCTGCACTGTGATGAGTGAGTTTACCCGCCAACAGGGATGCGGAAAGAATTTTATTCATGGGGTGGCCGGAGGTTGGTAGAAGCTATCTTGGGAGTCGGTAAAACTTGGAAACAAAACTCATTATCTAATTCACTGCCAGAGAATGTGCAAATGTGTGTCCACTTCAGTGCCAGGGTTTTCACTCAAATTGCAGGAACCACAGAATATTGAGTTAAAGGACGACATAAACATTCAATGCAGGGTAAGAAACCTTAGACTCTCGTTTTTCACCAGAAAAAAAGGTTTATTGGTAGTTTACTTGGCTCTAGAGTAATCTGCATTGAAAGTGTGGGCGGCTGTAGAAAAGGCAAATGCTACCCCCTCATGGAAGGGAAAAAACATTGCCAGAGGTCTGTCCGAACCCCTCGCAAGAAAAAATAAAATCTGAACAAATTCGGGAATAGCGCTCCACGTCATGCTTTTCAATTCCCGAATAAATTTGGGAATGCCAATGAATTAGTTATTGCGCAACTGCCCCCTTCATGTACAGCAATTGAATCTTAACTCATTCACTGCCAGACAAAAATGTGTCCACACCAGTGCCAGGGTTTTTGTCATTGTCACTTGAATTTCAAGACCACAGAATATTGAGTTTTAGGATTACAAAAACATTCAATGCAGCGTAAGAAACCTTAGACTGTCTTCTTTCATCAGAAAAAAACAGTTAATTCCTAAATTATATGGCTCTGGAGTTATATGTTTGTTAAAGTCATTATAAGTGCCTTGCATGCTGGGTCCGAGAGGACAGTAATTTCATCTGTGCTGTATGTCATGCATATTAGCATATTTGACAATAAAGCTGACTTTGACTTATATGATCTTGAAATGGGGTGGTGTCCAAAATACAATGCAATACATAAATATTGGTTTATATAGCGCTTTAACAACAGCTGAAGCTGGACCAAAGCGCGAACATGGAAAAAAGGAAAATGCTGCCCCCTCGTGGAAGAGAAAAACATTGTTAGAGGCCATTGCCAGCGCTTTATCAGCACCCAAGCATGAAAAAAAAAACCTGAACAAATCCGGGAATGGCGCTCTACGTCATATTTTCAATTACGAATACATTCGTGAATGGCAGTGAATGAGTTAATATCTGCTAATCCAGTGTGACATTGTGATTTTTTTGGGATAACTCAGTTGTGTAGACTATTCCACAAGTTGAGGTGCCACCAGGCAGACCCAAGCAGTGCAAGGGACAAGGGGCTCGCTATTGATAGGGGACTGCATAAATGTTTTGGGAACGGTGGCTATGTGTCCAACCTTATATGACACTTCCTCCCACGCCTACGGGACAGGCAAGTACTTATGCGCACCAACAACATGTCTGTGGTTTACCACACTAACCTCATGGAGTGCCTAGTTCGTTGACGCTGCGGCAGTAGTCTCTCTTTACTTGGGCGGCTATCCATTTTGCGAGTCTGCGGGCTGCCTACCTTCCGTTCTCGAAGAGTCGGGTGTAGATTTCCTGTTCCTACAGTCCCTTTTACTGGGATAGTGGAAGTGAGACCACAGGTGAGTTAGTGAGCATTATTCACCACAGTTCCTCGTTTACTACTTAGCCATAATTTAACTTGTTCCTTATGATTCATCAATAGGGCCTCAGTTTCACTCCATACTAAGGTGCATTTTGTTACATTATATGGATGCTGTTAATACGCCCATTTTATGTGTTATTCACTGCCAAGTCCACCAACAAGGGTACAGCTTTTACTGAAAAGTAGGTGACGTGGCCCGTTTCTACTTTGGAAGTCAACGAGTCCAAAATCATCAAGTATCCTGTCAATCATTTTATAAAACAATGTCAAGTACAGTCAAGGATATTTGAACTGCACAACAACTCCAGAGTACATGACCAAAATCAAATAAGACACAATAAAAAACTGAAGACATAATTGTTTGGAAAAAGTTATTGAGATAATGCTTACTTTTCAGCAGTGGAGAACCGTCAAGGCCTGCAAAGCCTTTTCTGCTGGCCTAAAAATATCGGAATCACGGACTGATGTTAATTATATTTTGTCCATGAATTCTTATTAGATACAGTAAAGTCTCGTTATATCGATATCGGATATATCGATAGTCCCGGTTATATCGATACTATTTCTATGCACGCACGGGGAAAATTACATGCAAATAGGGTCGGATATATCGATAGTCCCGGTTATATCGATATTTTTTCGGACTCCCTTGAATATCGATATAACGAGACTTTACTGTAATTCCAAATTGTCTTTCAGTTTCCTTTCATTACTTTTTCCCTGTTGCATATTTAAGCATTTAACCAATGCCATTACAGCCATAATTTGTTACCAGGTAAGACATCTAGCCAATCAGATTTTGAGTTGGCAATCCAAAAGGGGTACCGACGCCTTCTTGAAGGCACTGGGTAACGTCAGAGTGTTTGCAACTAACCAATCATAGTTTGCGAAAACTGCTCTGATCACAAGCCGCTAGTGACAAGAGCATACTGGCCAGAGCTAGCATACTGTATCAGTCGCGAGCTGCATAAACAAATATATTGTGTTGATTTAATAGGAGTTTTATCAACCCACAATGGCTGAAGGAGAAGAATAAATTAATTTTGTTGAAGGTCAGTCAGTTATTTCCTGGCTAATGGCACCCTCTAGTGGACTTGTAGTAAACCACACCACACTTTTTTCTTTTTTCAGTCTGGATTGATTCAGACATAGCACTACTGAAGGCGATGAAATCCACACTCCGCCACTGAAAATGACAATAATACAACACAACATGTGGCAAACAGCGTCTACCGTAAAGGTTGCGAGTCCTGACCAATTCTATTCCTCCTTACATTTTCATTGGAGTGAAGTAAGCAACACACAATTATGTTCCCACATTATTCAAATCTTTCCATTCAACAAAAGAGTAATTTATCACTAAGTGACCCCCATTTGAATGACAGTGTTGTGCATTGTATCTAAGCACACAAAGTGCAATTGAAAAGCTGATCAAACACATTAAGAAAAAAGCGCATATTTATCTGATTGAACCAGGGTGGAGTTATACAGTAGACATGTGGTCATACTCGTTTATGATAACAAAAACCCAACAGAGCCATTGGCTTCCATCACTGTGATAACAAGATGGTGCCACAGCTGATATCACACAGCACTGAGTGACTCTGGGAGAAAGAACGTCTGTAGAGAAGATAAAACTGCTGCTATACCAGAGTGCTTTCATTTTAATGGAGTCCCTCCACCTTCTTCCACAAACCTCTCGCCACCCCCTATTCGACTTTGCCTGGCTGGGGAGATCACTCCATCCAGAGGCCCTGGTGTGATACCACCGCCAATGTCAGGGTGATGGAGAGGGGTTATCACCTCTCACACCACACCTCCTCCAGAGAAAGGCCTGGGAAAGGAGAGGAGGCTATGGAGATTGTGGAGGGCATATAGTGGAGCGTTTAGGTTGGTTCACACTATCACAAATTTAAGTCATTCGCTGCCATTCACGAATTTATTCGGGAATTGAAAATATGACGTAGAGCGACATTGCCAAATTAGTTCGGGTTTTGTTTTTTCTTGCTTGGGTGCCGATACATGTCTGGCCAGATCTCTGACAGTGTTTTTTTTCTCTTTTTCCCATGTTAGCGCTAACAGAGAATGCGATTTGAGATTGAACACACACACACATGCAAACACACGCGCGCACTTACAAACATACAGTAAATGTCAGCTGGGCTGTGAAAAGAAGCCAAAATACACCTAACTATTCTACTTGATCTAACAGTTTATTGATGATGAAGACTTCAAACATGTTGAAACTGGAGCCGCGTGCACCTTTTTAAACCATGGCCAATGCAATTTTCACTGGGTGGCAGGGAGGGGGGGGAGACTAGGGGTGGGCAGCGTTTATTACTTACATTCACCACACCACCAACTGATTCTTCCTCGATGGCGAGCCACAGGGAGGACTGAAAGATGAGACACATTCTTCTTTCGGCCCCCACAAACAACGCTCAGCTCCTCCTCCCCCCACCCCCCTTTTCGTCCAGCTACCTACTTTATTAGTTTGCCTCTGTATGACAGGTATGCACTACACTATTTACCTGTCACACACCCACCTAGCCAAATATGTTATATTGATGGCTGGGAATGTATAGGCCTTTCCAGAGTACAAAAGCGACTATACATCAAGTTGGAGCCCATCTTTCAAGGCAGAGGCCCCTCATCGACAGTGAGATCATCTGCCTGGTGATGAACTTTGAGCAGGATGAGTAGACAAGGGAGACAGCAAGCGATTTATCAAGGTGATACAGAGCAGGGGGGGGTAAAGCGTATATGTGTCATAACAGTAATTATTGGATTCCAAAGTGACTGCTTGTAGCATTAGCCTATAGTAGTTTCAAAGACCCCTAGAGTGATGTGATATTGCACCTCTTTACTTGAGCGTGCAGTATGACTTTATTTCAGAGTGGCGTGGAACCAGCTAGCTCCTTCCGCTTGCTATGCCTTCATCCATACCTTCCTGACACTGCCTGTCTTCACATTCACATTCACGCCCACGGACAATTTAGAGTCTTCAATAAACTGAATGTTTTTGGAATGTGGAAGGAAACCGGAGAAAAGCCACGCAAGAGTGGAGAGAATTCCCCACAGGAAGGCCAGAGGCGAGATTAAAACCTGGAATGACAACTGTAGGGCAAACATGTTAATAATCACCAAGGCTCATTGCTCGTCTTGTTCCGACCTCCCTTTTTTTTCTTCCTTCTGAGGAATTCAAAATGATAAGAAGACTGTCACGATTTGCAAAGTGGGGGAGGTGGTGGACCCAAAAAAGCAGGTGGGAGGGAGGAGCAGGGTGTATTTGACAAATTCTATTAAATAAAGTCTGCAGGAACACAATCACAAAAAACAAAGTCATCAGAAAAAAGGTCCAAAGTAGCAAACAAAACCTTGAGTAAAGCATGACAAGATGAAACAAACGTGAAATAAACAACGAACCAACACTGAACTTTCAATTTTAAACTTTTCATAAAAACTGAATCAGTCAAACTGGTATTTGAAATGTAAATACATAAAGGCACATTTAGAAAAAAAAATGAAGGGAATGCAAATCATTGCAAGGGAGTACCAAGAGGTTTTTGTTTCTCCCATGCCACCTTAAGGGCTTCGTAGCAAAGTAGTGAACGTTCACACAAAAGAACTGCTAAAATGAAAAAGACAACATACAGACGCTCCCCAATTTACGAACGAGATATGTTCCGAACGGTCGTTCGCAAAGTGAATTTGTTCGTAAGTTGCTTCAGTGCTAAATTTTGTATGGAATGGATGTTTAAGGCTTATATAAGTATGTTTAATGTTTATTTAAGGATGTTTAAGGCTTGTATAAGTAAGGCTTGTATTGGTTTGTACTGAAAAATGGAGAGAATAGTATACATTTTACTAGAAAAATGTTCGTATCTACAATCGTTCGTAACTCAAATGTTCGTAAGTCGGGGAACGTCTGTATTGTTTTTGAAATATTTCGCCTAACAATTAGCCACGTTCTGAAGACGGTCCCCACTGTAACTCACATTCTCCGAGGTCACTTCAAAGGCCAGGAATGTGACCCACTATGGGTCTCCAACGAGCTCTGAGGTTTTGATATCCTGAAGTCAAGCTAGGATTTACTGAAGCATTTTTGCCCCTGCAGGGTTATCAGGTTACGTGGATTTTAGGTTGGCAAAGCCCTCCTGGTTCCACTTTAAGAGCACCATTTCATTATTTTAGATTTATCACTGCCGTGTTTGCCTATTGCTGTGTTTTCTTTACATATACGCCTGTTAAATTCATCGCATCTGAGTACAAGCAAAGCAAGTGATTTGAAGGGTGTGCAGGTCGAAGGTGTTCCCATGCTGACAAGTCTGTACATGGGCTGTATGGGGGCCCCTGGGTGAAAAAAGGGGGAAAGTTATCCCAGGGAAGTGAACGTCTTTACATATCTATCCAATCTTTAGTTGATGGACTGACTGAGACCCGCACCCTGCCTCTAGCAAGTCTCCAGGGGGTAGTGCACATTTGCCAAAGTTGTGTCACAGATGACTTGCAAATCTTTTAAAACCTAGGATGCCATGATGTGATTGTTTACCTTACTGAGGCTGAACATCATTAAGGGATCATTAATGGTGGCATTCGGAGAATATCCATCTCTTTGTTTTCCTCAGCTGTTTGGGCCATTTCTTAATTCATTTACTGCTAGACAAAGTGAAAATATGTGTCCACTCCAGTGCCAGGGTTTTTGTCATTGTCATTTGAATTCCAGGACCCACACAATATTGAGTTTTAGGACTACATAAACATTCAATACAGCGTTAGAAACCCTACTCTCTTCTTTCATCAGGAAACAAAAGAGTTATTTCCCAAGTTACATGGGTCTGGAGTTATATGAGCATGAAATGAGGGTTTATGTGTAATTACAAAACAAACTATTTTTACTCTCTACACCTCATAGAGTATGTCTAGAACGCATGTAGCATGATACTTTCCGAAGACTGCAATACATGCCCGCCAAAACGGGATGACCCTTTAATTGTTTATTTATAATAATGATAATAATACATTTCATTTATTAGCGCCTTTCAAAATTCTAAAGGTCACTTTACAGTCACAGGTTAAGTTTTTTTCCTGTAGGTGAGCAGCGGCAGCCACACACTCAAATAGATAGAAAGCTAGCTAGCTCACGAATAGCTAGCTAGCTAGCTATCTGATCGATAACTAGGTAGATAGCCAGCTAATAGATAGCAAAAAGATAGCCAGCTAGATAGATTAAAACCATCAACAGCCTCTCATTCTCATCTACTCTGCCATTCTGTGCTATGGACACACTTCTCATTTAATTACCTAGATTTATCACTTCCCTCTCCATCGCTTTGTCACTTATCTTCCCATTTTGATATGACACCATTCCAGATGGCCTGCATTTCTACTTCAGGGAACTCATGAAGGTGAAGGTCAGATGATATGAGGCAATCTAACCTATAAATTGAAGTTTTTGTATGTGGATTCGGGTGTCGAGTCGAATCGTGCGCACGCACGGTGCCAGATTGTCACTATGATTGCGGATACTTGGCGCCAAAATGCACTAAATGCAGCGACATGTTATGAAATGGGGCTGAAATCACTGGATGATATTCTCAGGAAACGAGGCACGAAACACATTGCATGCAGACGCAATGGAATGTGGAGCTTTTCAAAAGAAATCAGCCAGAGATCCTGTGGTTACGGCTGCACTTGTGAAGCATCAATGAAGAAAATGTTGACTGGATTAAACAACAAAAAAAGAAGAAAAACCCAAGGGACAATTTCACCCTTAAAATTGTAACATACAGTAATTTGATTTTTAATATTTTTTAAATAAACGTAATTGTCATTTCAGCAAATTGCAGTCTTTACACACGCCACCCAATGAATTAAGAAATACCCAGCCTGGATCTTGTTCATTTTTTTCTGCCGATTATTACAGTCGTGTTATTACTACCATATATCACCATTTCTCGGTCCTTTAGCGCCCTCTGTCGGATATTTATACTGAGCTTTGATACAAGCATACAACTGCAATTTTACTCTGACCCTTCAAATATGAAGTGATGATTAATTCACAAAAATTCTAGACACATCTTAGTGGGTGGAGCTAGAATTTTTTTGTAGTTGTAGATTTATGAAATAAGGATACGCCTTGAATTCTTTATTAGAAATGGTATTTATAACCTCCCTGCAGCATTATCAGAATGATCTTTATTGGCCAAGTATCTAGAACACAAAAGGAATATGTCCTTGGTAGAACACGCTGGACTAGTATAATCATAAAAATACATGACAAATAAGTATGGAGGACACTAATAAAGGCTAATCTAAACTAATTCCTGAATGTAAGTGGTACCTTTCAGCAACAACTGAAACAATATGGATGTTATCAAGCAGAGTTACAGTGATCCGTGGTAGAATAAAATACGCTAACGGTTGTAAAGTTGGTGCAGAAAATCAGTGAGCCATTTTAAAGTGATCAGTCGCCGTATTTGTAGTAAAACAAGTGTGAAATTATGCAGATGTCCTTGCAGTATTTTCGGCGCTCTTCAGACAGCACCCTGATTTGAAATTTTTAAGTCTATGCTGTATATGTTCAATGCTACTCTTGAAGCACCGTGGTTGATTCCTGACTTGAATCGAGCAACAGATCCTCACACTGCTTTGATTTTGGCAGTGAAGCATATGCTTACCCCTCAAAGAGCGCATGCACGCACACAGACCGCTGCAAAACAGACTCCCCAGTTCTGAGCCAGGAATCCCCCGCTCGACCTCTCTTCTCACAAACACAGACCCCCAGTGTGTCCGGTCGTACGTGGCAGAGAGGAAACACATATACTTTGCTTGACTAGAAAGAATAACAAAAAAGTCCATGAGAGACACAGCAGGAAGTGAGAGTGGATAACTGCGTGCAGACTAACAGCGCACTGAGCAAACGTTCATGAGTGGACAGGTATATAGATAACTTCGAAGAAGTACACATACGCTATCCATGCACATCTGCACAACCATCCACAGGAAATGGGTCAGCTGCAGCAGGTATCCTTTACTTCCTACGCTGGCCTCCATTGTGCAAGAGTGAAAGGGAATACCTTGGCTCTGATGAACTGGCCCCAGTCAATCAAACCTGCAAGAGGTCCTTTTCTTTCATAATCGTAGCTGGGGAATTTGAGGTATGCATGGATTAGATGATGAAGATATTCACAGTTTGGTTGTCAGGAAAATGGCTTCAATATCTCATGTGACAGAAGACAGCAAGATGGGTATCAGACAGAGATGAATGTGTCGGAACACACATCTACTATACAATCTTATGAATCAATCAGGGCTTACTCCATCCCAGAAGAGAACATTCAAGTGTCGCCATCGAGTGTTTGTGGTTTTGAGAGTTGGACGGTTGCCACCCTTCAAGGGTCCCCAAAGGGTCCAGCTTTGCTGCCCCCAAATTCTGAGTTAAAAGTCAGAATTCTGAGTTAAAAGTCAGAATTCGGAGTTAGAAGTCAGAATTCTGAGTTAAAACTCAGTATTCTGAGTTAAAAGTAGGAATTCTGAGTTACAATACAATACATCCTAATTTGTCAACAGCCGCAGCTGTAACAAATCGTCACATAATAGTCAACACAAAGCAAAATTATAAACACAACAGGGACATTAAAAAAGTAATGCAATAAGAACGACTTTCCCCATGTAATCTATCAACAAGGCCATTGTACTAAGTTCATCGTGTCTACTTGATATCTAATTTAAAGCAGATTCTTTACTTGCAGACAGTGTAGGTGTTCAAATACCTATGTTCTACAGGCGGACGGTGACGCTGCTGCCCAGCATGTCTTCGGTAATAATGAGGACACGTAGAACGCAGTGGGCCGAAATGCTGTGAACACCGTCTGACATGTTTCGGCGACTACTTCCGCCTTCGTCAGAGTGTACGTCATTATTACCGAAAACATGCTGGGCAGCAGCGTCACCGTCCGCCTGCAGAACATAGGTATTTGAACACCTACACTGTCTGTAAGTAAAGAATCTGCTTTAAATTAGTCTATCAACAAGGTGTTTGGTATGGAGAACTGAGATTTGTGAGCGAGGTCGTATGCAGCCCAAATGTTGTACAAAGTCTTGTAAAGTGCTTATCAAAAATCAAATGTTTTTCCTTTCATCATCACCAGTTGCACAGTGACCACAGTGACAGGATTTTTCATTTTTTCCCCCTTCTTTAGTCGATTTTATTACTGTATGTACCACACATGCAAAGCTTATTGTCAAACAAATTGTCAAAACAAAACACCAGCGGAAGGTAAATAGCACACGACTACTACTCTTGATTTCATACACAGAGGTGAAAGTCTTCTGGATTTTTCCCATTTTTAATGAAAGTTCGGGACATGTTCATGAAAATTCGGGATATTGAGGTATTAGTTGACAACATTTGCCATCAAATGGTGAGTAGTTTTACTTTATTTGAATGTTGCTGTGCCGATGACCATTTTGTGTTTGGGGGACCTTCTATTGAGCATCTTCATCTTTATTAAGTTCATTAATTTGCTTGTTCTGTAGCCACTAGGGGACACAAGCCCGGATAAATTGGCACATGCATTAATCAAGGACATAAAAGCGTGTGTTGAAGTGGTTCGGGACCATGAGTACATTTACGTCTGTGTAAACCTTCTGCCTGCTCTTTCATAAGATAGTCAGTATAATATTCTCTTTCACATCTCCAACTGACATCACATCGAAGGGCTGGGGGCTGCATGCCTGCGATACAAAGCAGCCATGATTGCACCCCCTCCCTCTTTTTCTGAAAAGCCTGTATATGTGAAGGACAAAAAAAAGAGTAGATCGTAATCTTTACAAAAGATAGCTCACCCTGGGCTCAACTCGCAAACACTTTGTCATGAACTTGTAAAAATCCGGAGTTCCCCTTGTGATGTGTCACTATGCTACCCAAACTCACTTGTGGCTCCCTTAAATCAGAGAATTGTGTAGTCACGGTCGACCGGAATTCATCTTAACTCATTCACTGCCATTCACAAATTTATTCACGAATTGAAAATATGACATAGAACACCATTCCCGAATTTGTTCGGGTTTTGTTTTCATGCTTGGGTGCCAATAAATCGCTGGTCAAACCTCTGGCAACTTTTTTCCCCTTCCACGAGGGGGAAGCATTTGCCCCATGTTAGCGCTTTGTTACAGCTTCAGCTGTTGCTAGCTAGCTATTAGCTATTTATTAGCTAGCTAGTTTTCTATCTATTTGAGTTATTCTTAGTTGAGTGAACGCTGGCGCGTGTGGCTGCCGCTGCTCACCTAAAGAAAAACTTATCCTGTGACTGTAAAGTGACCTTGAGAGTTTTGAAAGGCGCTTATGAATGAAATTGATTATTATTATTATTATTATCATTATAAATGATATCAGGTCTGCTTACATTTTCTAGGTGACGAGAGTTGATTCTTGGGTGACAGAAACTCACACTTGGAGATCATCTTCCCGACAAAACCTTCCAAAAAGGTAAAAATGAGAAATACAGGATGACAGAAGTGTAAAGGCAAAGAAAAATATGCAAATGGATGACAGTGCAATCGAGACGAAGCAATAAATCTTATTTAAGTCAAACAGATGACTATTTTACTATCAGGGGCCTCGCTGTATCAAATGCTCCAAAGAAAATGAGGAATGAAGTGAGGGACAACCCTCAGCATGGAGGCAGTCGGTACGCAAGCTCACACCTGCCCACCTTTTATGGACTTACAGTAAAGCTGTCTGTCAGCGCCACGCGATAACACACACATGGGAACGGAGTGACCTGTTGCTCATGTTTTTTTTTTCTCGACATGATGCTGCACATACAGGTCGGTTTATAATCCAAAACATCGGGCGCACCATGAGGAGGTCCATATCGTCCAATGACGTTCTGTTATCCTCGGTTTGTTAAATACTTCCAACTTTGGAGGTCTTAAACGTAGCAAATGTGGTACTCAACCAAATGTTCAGCAAAAAGCCATTATACATTTTTGCATCACTTTTCTGAAGCTTCTCACTCAATGTGTTGCCAAGCAAGTGCAGGGGATATGTGGACAAACATTTAAATCTATGACAAAGCTAACATTCATGTTTTGAAGAATATCAAAGATAGACTGCAAAGTGACCTATGCTATGGTTATTGTTATGTGTTAAGAAAACGTTCTTTTTTTCTGGACTATAAGGCACACCTTCAATGAAAATCGTCTTTTCCGGTGTATAAGGCTCACCCAAAAGCCTTAATTTTCTAAAATGACCCTTATATGAGAATTAATGTTGAGCCACAAGAAGTCTCGCAACAACTGTCAGCAGCCACCGACTCCATTTCCCCCTTTTAGAAGAAGTAGTGCGTAACCCCAGCCTCTACTGTATGCCTTTTAATGGGTTGTGCCTTATATTTGGAAAACTTTCATTGATTGAAGGTGCGCCTTATATATGTAAAAAGTATGAAAATACACATACATTCATTGGGGGTGCACCTTATACTCCGCTGTGCCTTATACACTGGAAAATACAGTATTTTAAAACATTTTCCATATAATGTATAAGGCACACTAGATTATAAGGGGCACCTTCAATAAATGCCTTATTTTAAAACAGTTTCCATATATATAAGGTGCACTGCATTATAAGGTGCACCTTCAATGAATGACATTTTTAAAATTTCTACACATAAAATGCACCACATTATAAGGCACAACTTCAACGAATGGCATTTTGAGACTTTTTCCACATACCGTATTTCACGGTGTATACGGCGCACCGGAGTATAAGGCTCACCCCAAACGAATGTTATATTTTCAAACTTGCTCCATATATAAGGCACACCGCAGTATAAGGCGCACCTTCAATGAATGAAAAATGTGTCCCAAATTTAATACATAAATATATAAAAGTTTTCCAATTGTAAGGCACACCACATTATAAGGCGAATATGACTTCTCATACAAGGCGCAACTGTGTATAAGGCACAGGGTTATCTTTTGAAGAAAATTAAGGTTTCTGGGTGCGCCTTATACACCTGAAAATATGGCAAGGTGCACCGGATTATAAAAAGCACCTTCAATGAATGACATACAGTAAAGTCTCGTTATATCGATATTCAAGGGAGTCCGAAAAAATATCGATATAACCGGGACTATCGATATATCCGACCCTGTTTGCATGTAATTTTCTCCGCGCGTGCATAGAAATCGTATCGATATAACCGGGACTATCGATATATCCGATATCGATATAACGAGACTTTACTGTATTTTCAAATTTTCCATATATAAGGCAAAGGCACACTGGAATATAAGGCGCATGGTCAACTTTTGGAGAGAAAAAAATTACGGCTTTTAGGTGTGCCTTATATTGCGGAAAATACGTTAGATACCACATCAACAAAAATATTCAACTTGAGTTGTGGAAATTGTATTAGAAACAGTTCATGGCAAAACGTAGGGCTTCCTACACGTACTCCAGTTGCCTCCCATATTCCTAAAAACATGTACATTTGGTTCACTGATGACTGAAAAATGTCCTTATGCGTGTCAATAAGTGTGAATAATTGCTTGTTTATATGTGCCCTGTGTAGCCTGGGCAATCAGCTTTGAAAATAGGGGATTGGCTCCAGCTCCTCATAGACCCCTAAGAGGATATATGGAAATGTATTTATCGATTAATGTGGTACAACTCATGTAAGCGGCCTGTTAGTGTACACACTTTTGACACTTAACATTCATGTATTAGCTCACACCGTGAACATACTGTAGCTGCTTCTCAACTCAGAATAAATTGAATAAATTCACATGTAATACTTCAACAGCAGGATTCAGGAGTTGTTTGGTGCAAGATCGAAAAGTAAGGTTTTGCAGCACAAGTAGGGCAGAAAAAAGTAGACGTAACAGAGAGTTTGTTTGGGACTTGCACTTGAGGCCAACTAACTGGGTGGTAAGCAGCGTGCTCAAGTAACGACACTGCATACTGATGACCAAATTGCAGAGATCGAGTCGACGCGCCGGTTGTTATTCATGGAGACCGTTACAAAAGAAACACAATTGAGTTATTTGTATGGCCCTTCTGTTTTGCACTGCTTTTATTCTCATTGAGCTTCGAGGAATAAATGCCAAAAAAAGCATGTCCCTGAATGAATAAATAAATGTGAGGAAAAGAGGTGGCCAGCTGTTGGACCTCCTTCGGAGCGGAGACGTAATTCATGGCAGAAGCGGATTGTGTAAGAACAGATTTGCTTCAAGACAGTTTTACGAAAGAGTAGATGTTTAACTATAGCCGAGCTGTAATGAAATAAAGTAACTGTGATAGGATTTAACCCTCATATTAAATTAAGGGGTCAATTTCACCTGTTTCCATTTTTACGTTGACGCTATTAAATAAAACATATTATTATTATTATTATAAAGCACTCAAATAATTCTAGAATATCCCAATGGGATAGAAAAGATGTCTCTTTTCAAGTATGTTTTTAACATCTCAGAAACAGTTGTTGCTGATGTCACCTATTATTTGACTGTTTTGTGTGGATTAGCTATATAGCTAGCTGTCTAACTTACCCCTTGACTGTAAAGTGACCTTGAGAGTTTTAAAATGTGCTTATAGATTAAACATATTATTATTATGAGCTGTCTGTTTGCTATCTAGCTATCTAGCGAGCTAGCTAGCTAATTTATCTTGTGACTGTAAGGTGACCTTGAGTTTTGAAAGGCGCTTATAAATGAAATGTAATTATTATTATTATTATTATTATTATTATTATTATTATCAGCTATATATTAGCTAGCCAGCCAGCTTTCCTTCATTTTCAGTTTTTTCCAGGTTGAGTGAACGCTTGCCGTGTGGCTGCCACTCCTCACCCACAGAAAAACTCATCCTGTGACTGTAAAGTGACCTTGAGAGTTTTGAAAGGCGCTTATAAATTAAATATATTATTATTATGAAAACAATATACAGTAAAGTCTCGTCGATCGATATCGGATATATCGATAGTCCCGGTTATATCGATACTATTTCTATGCACGCACGGAGAAAATTACATGCAAACAGGGTCGGATATATCGATATTTTTTCGGACTCCCTTGAATATCGATATAACGAGACTTTACTGTATATAATAGGTCAGTTTGTGCCAAACTAGGATTAAGTTCGCCCTCTAGTGCACAATGATGACAACCATAAAAATGCAAATACTCTTTATTGCCATTCATATACGGGTATAGTAACGTTTTCTTTGAATATGTATGCATGTTGAATTCAAAACATCACTGTGAGATCAGCAACTGATAATGTTTGGGGTGGAGAAAGGGGGGTGTCTATACCTTATGATGACTGATTGCATTGGTACAGGACACAATCCATTTTTTGTGCTACAGAAACAACAGCATGAGGCTGCTCAAAGTCATGAAGTACTATGTGTGCGTGTCTTCCATGACAAACTTTAGGGCTGAAAAAAAGTGAAGCGCATCGATAGTACGGTGACTGGATACAAGCTCTTCCACAGACCGTGCAATGGATATAAAACAGAAAGAAACGTTTGTTAAAATGACATGTTCACGTTGTAATAAAAAATCAATTTGAGTCAGATCTTGCACCAAAGACCAAAAAAAAAAAGTGTACGGGTAGGAGTAAAAAGTGATGAAAACCCTTTTATAACTATAACCGTGGCTTCATGTTGTTTGTAGACTTTCCATTCACTTATATAAGTGCGAATTGTGAAACAGATAAGCAACAATATTTAGATGTTGATTGACAGCGTCTATGGTTACACAGGAGGAAACAGCACTGACGTGTTTATGAAACACATCAACACACCGACGGTTCCCTACGCAAGAAAGTTCTGTCAGACTGCAGGACAGGTTGACACGTCGTATTGCGGATAAAGAGACAGGTGCTGTCAATGTATCCGCGTACGAATGGTTTTGATGAGCAGAGTGGGGGAGAGTAGGTGACGACTTTCTTTAAAGTATGCTTTAGCAGGAGCATCACGGATTAAGTGCACGGAACAAACCCATCCAACACATGCTGATAAACGAATACTGAAAGCAGCCAACAATTGCTCAAGCACTCAATACAAATACCAATTTGAACGTTCGATCATACCTGCTAATTTTGGAAACAAGAAAGTCTCGTAATACGCCGTGGTCCAGGTTACTGCGCATGCCCAGTAAACTGCTTTTCCGCTTGTTAACGTTTTTTATCATTTCAAATAATGTACGGCGGACTACAATTTTTATATACGAGCAGCTATTAGCCAAGGTTGACAGGTATGAAACTCAAACTCGCGTCATTTTTACCTTTTCTTGAGCGAAGTCTAACTCCTGGAAATATTTAGGAGTATTCCTCACGAAACAACTGTAGTTTTCTTTTACTTTTCACACATTTTGTTGTTTTTTTTCCGGGAGATGACATTACACGACAATGATAAAATACGACGCTAACTCTTGAGTCTCGATTCCAGGAATGAGCTGTCACTCTGGTTTCCAGGAAAGACCCGTATCACGCGCATGCGCAATTCGCCCAAAGGAAGCTAACAGCTAGCACTATGACGATCGCCTGTTGTCGTGTTTTGTATTTACGTTCTTGCTATTTTAACGATTTTGGATTTGTTTTTTTATTGGAAACCGTAATTTTGATTGTGCACATCTGGGATTGACTGTTTTACTACTTTAAGCATTGAGGTGCTCAGATATTGGAATGTTACTGCAAATGATTCTGCTGAATTAAAGGAATATGAAGAGTGCAATGCTTTGGAATTTTGCGTTGAAAAAGGTTAATCGTAAGAGCAATCTTTCAAGGGAGTGTAAACTGAACATGAAATAACGAGGAAAATGTCGCAACTCACTACAGTATATCACAGAAGTAGAACATCAAAATACATGTTATCTCTTAAATGTATTTAACACAGGCACACGTAATACACCATTATATTAAAAATTCAATTTAACAGACATCAAGTCAACAACATTATGCATCACTTGTTGGGAAGATTAAATCTTTTGAAGCAACATGCAAACACAGCTGCCAACAGACATGATGGTCCCACCATCACAACAAAAACAATTCGCCACAGCCACAAAACGATGAATGAACAGACAAATGACACAATGGGACTTTTCGTCTGTCACCGTTGTCTCATGACAAAGAGATTAGGAACATAGATCCTTTTTCATGGTTGATTATCAGTAGTTAGTCCATTCATCATAAAGAGTCATTCGTCACCGTGGCCTTGTCACTGTCAATCATGACCTCATGCGCTCCTCCCTCCCCCTTGAACAGCTCCTCCATCAGCTGCTCGCCTGCCGTGCCGGCCCGCGATGCCCACAGAGCAGCTCCTTCCCGTAGGCCAAGTGAGCGCAGAAGCCGCGCGTAGTCCAAAAATGCCGTCTCGATGAGTTTATGTGGAAATGTTAGGTCAAGGAAAGCTTAAGTATGTCAGTAGAGGGCTGTCTATTTGTTTTGCTGCTCTGCATGTGTTAAAGAAGCAGTTTGAAGGTTTGTGATCAATAATCTGAGTAAACCGCTAACACTAACAGCAGGGATGGGAAACTAAAATGCTATTTTAAGTATGGCCAAAACATAATTGTGATGGCTTTCTCCGTGTTCGGGTTGCTCCCCATTCTCAATTTGTAATAATGATAATAAAAAAAAGTAGTGATTGGAAAATGAAGCTTCAGATTTGCTTCATGAACCAGTTGTATTTTTGACACATTTAAAGAGCACTGTTGGTTTAAATAAAGTGTTTGAAGGAATAACAATAGTTTTAATAATAATAATAATAAGTGTCTGATTTGTTGTCATGTAAGCGATGATTAGTGACTTGTGAATTGTGCTGTGTCTGGACGCAAAGTGAACTTATGTTTACGTGAGATCTGCGGCAGCGTAAAGATTACAATCACCAAGCATATCTGGTACAAATAGCGCAAAGCAGGGTGGTCCGGCGATTGTGCAATATGGAGGCATAAAATTTGACATTTGTTTTTCTACAAATGACTCGATGGGCATGAGTTAACGCAGCGGGAACACCCCATCCATCAACGGTCCTTAGAGCAGTGTAATAGATTTTCAAAAAGGATATTAGATGAGTCGTTGGCCTCCATGACCCCGTATTTCAGGCAGGCTTCAATAAAGAGAGCGGCGCTGTCGAAGTGCCTCGTACTGATGGCAAAGTGGAGGGAGGAGAAGACAGACATGGAATTGTCAGAAAAGAGCACAAATCCTGATTGGATTTGAGTGACCCTGTAGTATACACTAGGTACATGCTTCTCGAAGGCCTTTCAAAATGTAAAATGGATGCGATGAAGAAAAGATATCAATGCGAAGGCTAAAGAAAGACATCCATGACATACTATGACATAGGCGAATAAAATCAAGTGTATTCAGCGAATTACAAAATCAGGAACAATAACTGGTGAAAAGTGAGTGCTGCGCATGTTTTGTCAAAACGTCAACCTCATAGTGAGATTGTCATAAGCTGACGATAAAGCTTATAAGTCATACCTGTGTAGCATCTCCCCAACTTTGTAAAAACAGCCCAGGGAAAGCAGCACCAGGATAGCTTTGGATTTTTGGTTGACCTGTGGTGAGCACAGATGCTCTGCCCATCGCTTCAGCACATCCGAACTCTCCGCTGGGTTGAGACGCACCTGGCAAAAGAGCCATGAATATGTCGGACACGTTCAAACAGTGCAGCTGTGTGACAGAGAGTGCTCTGAAAAAATGCACAAAATTGATGCACCTTTATGGATAACCTCTTTTCTGCATTACAATACATGTATTATTCAGTGACAAAAACCTGCTAAGATGCTAAGACAACATTTTGCTAAGACAACATTTTAATACCACACCCCTCCGACGAGGCATTTTGGGAATCAGGCAGGCAATATATCGTGCATATTTCTACCCACGAAAGCATAAATACTCCCCTTTTCCTCCAAGAAATTAATGCTTGTTGACAGACTGATAAAGAATAGAAGTTATCATATTTAAAAGTTTCATGCTGTTGTCTGCTTAGTTGTCCGAACACAAGGCCCACAATGGAAGCACAGAAAATTTGGAGTCAATCTGAGGTGAACAGACACAGCCTGTTTAACTGTTATCATCAGGTGACAGTTAAACAGGTGTGATCTGGCCTTGGGTGGAATTTAGGACTTGGTAAACTCCTTCACAGGAAGAGCTCATTAGCCAGGTTTCGTGGAAATACAACCCATTAAAATGTCTATGTTCTGTTTGTTATATGGATGTTGGTGCTTGGGACGTCCAGGGGCGTGGTATTGAAATCAGGAAGACTATGTTTTACTAAAGTATCACTTAAATTTGCATATAGAGTGATACCTTGGTTTATGAACGCTTTAGCTCACGAACGTTTTGCCTGACAAACATTAAATTCGCGAGAATATAATGTTGGCATATGAACTAGTTTTCGGGAAACACACGGAGCACCACAACGCCTGGCGGACTAGTTTTCGGCGGAACACCAAACCACACGGTCCAACAGGTGGACTAGTTTTCCACATCCACTTTCTTTCAGTGCACTCTGTGCATCCGTGGTTTGTTATCGAGTGTAGTACTTTTGCTTTTTTGGGACCGAAAAAGACCCCACCACAGGCTAGTGTTAAGACAAAGAAGACACGAAAGAAAATTACGGTCGAGTAGAAGAAGGAGATCATCGAAAAACACGAACAAGGTGTGCGTTTGTGTGACTTAGCGTCCCAATACCAGTACGCTAAGTCGCTACCATCCTTAACAACATTGAAGTTATTAAGGGTGCGTGTGTGGCTAAGGATGTTTCTGTTTTGTCTAAGCAACGGTCTCAGGCAATAGAAGAGGTTGAAAAACATCTGTTAATGTGGATTAACGAAAAACAGCTAGCAGGGTAGTGTAGTGAGGGTATTATCGCCGAGAAAGCACGGCAACTTCACTCGGATATCATCAAGAGGCAACTGGAAAAACGACCATCACAAAGGTAAATAAAACGACTTTATTATACAGAACAGTTTATTTCTTTAATTAAAATACAGTAACACAGTTATTATACATAAAATAAGGTATATTTTATGTCGTTTTAAGTCTTATTTAGTAGAAAAATATGTTTAATGGAGACCTGGAAATGGATTATTCTAATTTTTAATGGTTTCCTCTGGGAAATTAATGTTTGGAAGACACTTCGCCTGACACACACTTTCTGGGAACCAATTAAGTTCGTAAGCTGAGGTATCACTGTGCTATCAATAAATAGCTTGGCAGAGGGCTGCAGAGGTTGGGCGTCGGTCATGAATGGCTGAATCCCCTGCCGGCAATAAAAGCCAATCTTCCTGTATTTGAGCCTTTGTTCACAGTGTCCAAACAAACATCTCTGACATGGACACACTGCTGCTGAGTTACCTTGGCGAGCCAGGCAGCGCGATTCCACTCCCCGTAGGTCTGCAGGTAGCGGCACGCATCGGCAGCTTTGTCAATCAGACATAGCAGCTGTACCCCCTCTGGTAGTAAAACAGCGGGATGCAAGGTTGCAATGTGATAACAAGTGACAGAAGCACACGTCAGTTCATTTCGACACTGTAAATCTGCTATAATCTCAATGATATACTTGGATGAGATCCAAAAGGGATGTTGTATGTGATGAATCATATCTAAAATGCATCCTGAGCAATTGCAAGCCTGGAGGTTTCCGGATTCCATTTAAAGGACAACCGACACCTCCGGACAAGTTGCATCCATAATTTGTAAAATCACTTCAAATGACTTCCACAGCATATCGCTATATTTTACGTTTTAAGACTCGCGCTGAATATTCAGGAAGTCTTGTTTTCGAGTTGATGACAATGCCCTAAGTGACATCACGGAGGGAACGCCCTTGACAGAGAAAGCGACACACAATGCATTTTGGGTACTTTTTTCATCTGAAAACAGTGTTGATCGCGAAATTAGAAGGAAAACTACATAAACAACGCGATGGTGAATCATTGTGTGTCGCAGCCAATTGCAGTAACAATAATAAAGAAGGTTTACAGAAATTCCCAGCGGACAAATCAGCCCATTTCCAACGGAGCTTGTGCGCCATCTTGTGCATTTTCTGGACGCTACATTGGAGTCCAGATGGCTCGAATTGATACGGCAGGACTTCTTTAATCGACTGCAAACATTTATGCTTTCCTCTTCAGAATTATTTAAATCATCTTCATAAGTGGATGAGTAACAAGAAAGCATCTTCTCCGAATCTGAACTCTCTGAAGCCATTGTTTTGATTCTGGAGCAAGGCAGTTTGTGACCAATAGTGATGTCACGAACAAGGGGGCGGGACTTTCTGAATCTGCCCAGTGCTGAGCTCATTTTGTGGCAGTTTTGGGACACTTTAAGTCATTTTTATTGGTGTTTTGCATTTGACAAAAATATCAGCCTGCGTGTTTTGGGTATTTTAGATGCTGTGAAACGTTTTTCTGATGTCAGTTAGGAAACAAAAAAATTGTGTCGGTTGTCCTTTAAGAAAAGCAGATTTCGGCAAACAGGCATGCATTCATTCAAAGTACAAAATAAAGTAAAAGTTGCAATGACTGGAAAAACCATACCTGCTAGCTTTCCATTGGCAATCATGTTAGTGGCTACAAGTTTGATGGTGGACTGGGAGGGACCCGAGGAGGTGATGGTGGTTACCAGGCAGGCCTTTAGGGAATCACAATAGTAGCTGGGATTGTCTGCACTCGTCTCCAACAATAACTGCACAGCACGGTCCGTCTGAAAGCAAGAGCAAAGTACAATAGAAGGTAATGGTTGTGGTATAGAGGATAGTAACAGCAGCCCGAGAAACGCAGAAAGTAATGATCAAATTCTAGGGGTATTATATTTATTATCAACCTTTTTATCCAGTGGCCATAAAGACTTTGTGCTCGTGTCAGAGCTGACTGACCTCCGCCTTTCTGCCTAGATAGGAGCGACACATCCAATACAAAGTCTGCTGATTGCAGCCTGTGATTACAGAGGGAACAGTGACATGGGGAGGACTACAATCCTAATGGCCAGAGATCCGACAGAGGAACGAGGGGAGCTGTTATCCTCCATCTTGCTTCATTTGGCCTATAACATAAAGCAAAATCGGCTAACCGAACGAGCCACGAAACGCCCCGCCACATGGCTACCGAACCTAACACGCTCAGCCATGATATTATGTACACTGTAATACTTTGTTTAGCGCATTTTGATAGACGAGGAACAAAACACTCGGAACAGCTGAGATTCTCATGTGAACATTTATAGTCTTCTTTTCCTTTGGGCTTTTCCCTTCAAGGGGTCGCCACAGCAAATCAGTGTCCTCCATCTTTAGAGGTTTGATCCAACATTTATAGAGTAAGCTTTGTAAAGGCAAACATCTGTGATTGGCTATCAATCAGGTAAGGGTATGCACTGCCAAACGACCCTCGTGAGGATTCGTGATTCTGATGCCAGATTTCACCCACCCATCCATTTCCTATAGCGCTTATTAGATTCACGGCTGTGCTGGAGTCTAGTTCATACTCTGCGTGAGTCATATCCGCTCTTTTTATCCCACAAAGCATCGTCCTCAGGCCTCAGTCATCAAATTGCTCTGGCCGTACATCCAGATGAGAAGTGGTTAATTTCCAAGAGCTGCTTCAAGTACAATACATTTCAATCAGACTGATACAAGTGTGATGAACAGTCTTTGTCTCCAGTCCTTTCAAATGTGGAGCTCATCACTATTTTTCAGAACAAAAACATGTTGCACAAAAAAAAAAAAAAAAATCTACATAAGTAATTAATGTGGCGTTTTCCTCCTTATCCAATCATGGTCTCCTCTGTTAAAGTTCTCTGTAGAATTCAAGTTACATGTCAAACAGTTGTAAAACCCTGACACCAGACTAATATAAATTCTCATCCTTCACCTGCTTAATTTGTCCTCACCTAAAAAGGAATAAAATTGAGGCTTTTGCTGTGCTTCCTTGAGAGTTTTGCGAAAACTTTCCACTGTGGTATTGTATGAATACAAAAAATGAAAAAAAAAAAAAAGCCAAACACAGCCAAATAACTGTTTATAATAACTCACTAAACATACACAGTATATATACATGGATGGATAGGTGGATAGATGGATAGATGAGTAGGTAGGTAGATAGGTGAAGACAGAGAGAGACAGAGAAAGACCGAGAGAAAGACAGAGGGAGACAGAGAGAGGGAGACAGACAGATATGGGGGATGGCACACGTGGATTACCTGACCCAGAAGGAGGAGCTGGTCAGCACATTTCTTAGTATGCTCATAACTGGAGCGCTTCACTTCCTGCAGGTGAACACGATCCAACTGGAATTTCTGTAAAGAAACGAAGGTGGTCATGAAGACATGGGATCAGTCTCAGCAAGTCATCGTATGGATGGAAAAGCATTTACATTGGAAAGGGCATCACTGGTGATTAGGAAGATGTAATATGTAAATATGGAGGGCAATTATATACATGTGATGACATGATTCATGTTAATTATGAAGGCTGTAAAATATTCAGGAGCTTCTTATGCTGCAGTCCTGAAGAATGGTAATAATGCAGCGTGCATCTAATTTGGGGATATAGTGAGTTTTTTTTTAAATTAGAACTAAGACATTCCAAAGTCAGAAAGCTCTTTATTTATGTAGGAATACAGGGAAAAGTAGAAGATATAGATAGACACAAATGATGTGTGCGGAAATGTGCAAATATGTACTGTATATGAAACAAAAGGTTGTTTTTTTTTTTCCTTTCGTGCATGTAGTTAGGCTCAATTCTTCAGTAAATCAAAGCCAAAGGCATCAATCAACTGTGTTTTAAAGCTTCAGAACTGTGTGCACTCTGTTGGAGGCTTAGATATTAGTAATTACAGCCAGGCTGCCGCCACTGCGGCTGTTTTATGACAACGCAAGCCAAATGCAGCGACAGACCGACTGGGTGGTTCTTTGAAAGCCTTTCTATTTATGCTCTCTGTGTGGCCCCTTATTAAGACGAAAGTAGAAACTTTCATTCCCAAACAAAATCATGCATCTTTCTTTTTTAAGTCATGGTGCCGATAATACAGAATTTCCAGTGGAAATTAAAAAGTCAGTTTTCCATTATTCAAATGGCATCTAAAATATATTTCTTTGCATTTCAGGGCACAATGAACATAGACATTTTTACATATTTGTCTCACAGCTCAAAGTTTTTGCATTTAAATCTCAACGCTGGCCTTTCCATGGAGAGTTTGAATACTGTCAACATGCTTTTGTGGGTGTTCTCCTACATTCCAAAATCATGTATCGGGTTCATCAAAGAATTTCAATAAGAAATCAGTGCTGCTGTACTACTCTCTTGCCCCAAATCATCTCTGATCGGATTAAATTTACAGTGCTACTAAGATAAAGTGGTGTAGAGGATGCAACCTTGCTGCAGAGAAAAAGTGTGCATACTTAATTTTTTACCTTGATTTCTTACTTTTTTATATGGTAGGAATCATTAACTCATTCAATGCCAGATGTGCAAAAATGTGTCCACTCGAGTGCCAGGGTTTTTGTCATTTTCACTCAAATTGCAGGATAGAACAGAGTTTCAGGACTGCATAAACATTTAATTCAGCGGAAGAAATCTTCATTCATCAGAAAAAAAGAATTAATTCCTAAGTTGTAAGGGTCTGGAGTAATATGAGGTGCAAGTGGGGGCGGCTGTACAAAAGGCAAATGCTTGCCCCTTGTGGAAGGGAAAAAAAAAACATTGCCAGAGGTCAGACCAGCACTTCATCGGCACCCCCTCATCCGCAAGAAAAACCAAAACCCGAACAAATGTGTGTATATATTTTCAATTCCCGAATACATTCAGGAATGGGAGTAAATGAGTTAAATACATTCATCCTTTATCTTCCTTTATTTGTCTCCACTAAAACAAAGACATATTTTTCGGCATTATGTAATTTAAAGGACAACCGACGCCTCCGGACGAGTTGTGTCCATAATTTGTAAAATCACTTCAAATGACGTCTACTGAGCGTATTTTAGAAAGATTCCACAGCATATAACTGTATTTTAAGTTTTAAGGCTCGCGCTGAATATTCAGGAAGTCTTGTTTTCGAGTTGATGACGATGCCTGACGTGATTCACGTCTGGAACGCCCTGACCGAGAAAGCGACACACAATGCATTTTGGGTACTTTGTTTGGTCTGAAAACTTCCCGTTTTTTATTAGAAGGAAAACGCAATGGTGAATCGTTGTGTGTTGCACCAAGACTACTATTTGATACTAGTTGACACAAATTCCCAGCGGACAAATTAGCCCATTTCCAACGGAGCTTGGGCGCCATCTTCTGCCTTTGTCTGGGACGCTACATTGCTGTCATTGACGGCTCGAATTGATATGGGAGGACTCCTTTAATCGATTGCAAACATTTATGCTTTCCTCTTCAGAACTATTTGAATCATGTTCATAACTGGATTAGTAACAAGAAATTATTTTCTCCAAATCTGAAGCCATTGTTTTGATTCTCGAGCAAGGCAAGACGTCTTGGCGTGACGTTACGAACTGGGGGCGGGACATTCTGAAAACCCCCAGTTCGCAGCTCAATTTGTTGCAGTTTTAGCAAACTTTAAGTCATTTTTATTGGTATTTTTCATTTGACTAAAAATAGCAGCCTGCGTGTTTTGGGTATTTTAGATGCTATAAAACATTTTTCTGATGTCAGTTAGGAAACAAAAAAATGGTGTCGGTTGTCCTTTAAGCGAAGGCAATTCAATCATTTTAACAATGCAATGTTAATTAAGTGTCAAATCTCTACATTCATTCAAAATCAAAGTGCTGTGTTTATTGTGCCAACCATGAATAAATTGTCATCCTCAATATTTTTTTTCAGCATCCTTGGAGTGAATGGCTTGAATGTTGAATCATAATTACAGTATAAAAAAAAGATTTTAAAAACATTATTGTTCAACAAGTGCTTCATACCTGAAATCAATATCAAGTAATAATTTTGGCCAACAAAAGTCTGGCATTAAGTACACTGTGTGGAATTGTCATTCTTTTGAAAATGCGCTCGACTAGTGCGGATGTTAGAGGACATTTTGGAAGGGAAGGCAGCAAGTCCTGGCTCCCAATTTATGCCCTTTAAATTCAGCACAGAGACTGCGGTTACCATGCTGGAAAGGACACGCTGGAATCAATGCAGGATATCGGCGCCTGCAAAGGGCACCCCCCGCCCCCCCACCAAAAAAAAAAAAACATTTCCACTGCAGATGATGCAAAGTGGTCTGCGTTTTGGATAGACACCTGGAAACTACTTTCCACCCATGAACATGCGGTAGTGTGTGACAGTCATCAAATTGCCAGATGCCCTGGGGGTGTGCAATCAAATAGGCCAAAATGCCTATTGGGGAATACCGCAATACACCCAAGTCACATACAAGGTAAACTAGACTTTCCCCATTTTGAAAATAAAAAAATAACATTGGATGTGTAATGTCTTTTCTTTAAATACAGATTTTTGTTTTCATTATTTGATATTTTACACTGTACATGTGTGAGTACAGCTGGAAGTTGGTTTATGCATAAAAAGGTGCCATCTGTTGTATCAAAGCAGCCCCAGGCATTTCAGCATAATATCAGCCTCACTGCTTATGTGAGGATCCATCAGTTTCAGGGCAAAGACCACACCTGGATTTGGGTCTGTTTCAGAAGAAGAATCAGATATTCATGAACTCATTAAATTCAAGAGATTTGATGTGGGAGCGCATGTGTTGTGTTGGGGCAAGTGGATTTCTACCAGAAGTGAGTTCCTTCAGCTTAAATGCACCCATACTTTGGTTCCGAATGAGTTTTTAAATCAACTGTTCACCATTTAGGTCAATGCAGCCCATCTCGGCAGTTCATCAACACTTGTTGTAAATCTCTCTGTCGCGCCGTCACACACAACAAAAATTGAAGAGTGTTTACTCCAGAGAGTTAATTTAGCTTTACGATGCCGCTGATAACTGCCAGTGTGGAGAATTTATTTGGTTTGACGCCAATAGGCCCAATAACCAGTGGCATTGAAAGTGGCAGTCAGATTGAAAAAAGTGTGGTGTGATTTACTACAAGTCCACTAGAGGGTACTATTAGCCAGGAAATAACTGACCACCCTTTCTTTCCAGCCAAATCCATTTCTTCTTCAGCCATTGTGTGTTGAAAAAAAACTGCTATTCAATCAACACATATATTTGCTTATGCGGTTCACTACTGATATAGTGTGCTAGCTCTGGCCAGTATGCTCTTGTTACTAGCGGCTTGTGATCAGAGCATTTTTCGCAAACTATGATAGGCTAGTTTCTAGCCAATCATAGTTTGCCAAAACTGACATTGACCAGCACCTTCAAGAAGGCGTTGGTACCCCTTTTAGGTTGCCAACTCGAAATCTGATTGGTTAGAGCAAAAGTTTGATCGACACATTTGATGCGACAAGGCCAGCTGAAAGCTGAAAGGCAATTTGGAATTATTTATGAAGAATTAATGGACAAAATACAATTAACATCAGTCCGTGATTAAGATATTTTTAGGCCAGCAGAGAAGCCTTTGCAAGCCTTGACGGTCCACCACTGGCAATAACCAATCACAATTTTACATTTGATCTTGATTAGATAGGCAGCCATTTTAAGCTTTAAGTTTTAAGTAAAACCTTTGATGTTCAGGGGTTTTCTGACAATCTTTAGTCAAACAAAAAAAAGGTAGCTTCTGAACTCTTCTCACTGACCTGGAAATAGGAGCTCTCACACAGCATGTCGTGGCAGATGTCCAGGTGATTCTGAGGTGACTGCTGAGCTAATTCACTTTGAATCTCCCCCTCCACTGTGGCCACACTGAACCGACGAGCCTGGGCAAATGACTGGAGGTAGTGTGAAGCCACTGTCCAAAAGTGAAGGTCAGATTCGTCTCCGAACAACCTGCGGGGTGCCACATAACCACCTCCATCAAAATCAAAAAATCAAATATTAATGGTTTGTTTTTGTGATATCAGCTTTCTAATGATCATACTGCCTGCATCTTTCAGCAAACATGTTTTCTAATCTCACCATGTCTCTCCCCAACCACATCCTCCTGTTATTTAGCACTCTGAGCCTCCTTTAGTAATCCTGCACAGACACATAGCTGTTGCTAGGTTACCGAGCCACATTAACAGTGGCATGATATCTGAAGATGGCCAGATGCAGAAACATTATAGATTCATGAGCTCTACGATGGCATTCTCGTTATTTGCAAGCCAGCCAAAATTGTCCTTCATTCTCCCCAAATTAATTGCAATTGAGAGAGATAGAATTGCTCTCGATTTGAGGCAAAAATGTGAGTGGGAATAAAGCAACAAAAGTTGCCAACACCTGTCGTCATATTGTTGTTGTTGCTTTTTTTTTTTTTTTTTTGGGGGGGGGGGGGGGGTGATGATGCAATACAATGTGCAATTCAATGAAACACATTTTGGAGGATTACAATGAAATAACTATCAGGGTGACTCATTTGTTGGCCTCGTTTTGATAGGCATAATAATCATCCCATTGTCAATAAACGGATTCGCAAGTTTTCTCATTGGTGATTGTGTTCTCAACCTATTCATGTAAAATGGAGTGCATGGTCTGGCTGTATCCAGCATAAGAGCTGGCAATTCTGAGAACCTATATGTGGTCTGAAGAGAATGTGGTTACAAAGAAACATCAATTTATAGTAATTGTCAATAAAAATCTTTCTTCGAAGGAAGACCAACTCTAGATGTAAAAGAAAAAAAAAACATTTCAGTAAATTGCCATCAATTTATCATATGCGACAGCAACTTTAAGTTAGCGCTGGTTAATATTTTCATAACCTTTTATGTAGCCACCATTTTGACATTTAGAAAACTATAAATTTGTATGATGGATACAGTTGGAAAGCAAGACCTTTCTTTTCTACGCAGAGTCCAAGAAAGAACCCATTCAATTGTTTTATAACGGTGTCAAATACATATTCACAGTACTGGATCGAAATTTACAACAATCAATGACCAACTGATTCCCCCCTCCCTCCACACAGATAACAAAACTAATGAAAATGTTTATTTTAATTCGGAAATGACTCCAATATATGGTTAGATAGAGTCTTTACAAATAGCAATAGGAGGCTACAATTAACAAAATTATCTTGTTGTATATCCTTCCCAAAATAGAAATAGGAAATACATTATATGTACTGAAAAATGCTTTATGAAAAAATAACATCATCAAAACACTGTCAAACGTAATGATGGACAATGACACTATGCTTTTTTAAAATCAAGTCTACTAAAACTACAAATGCTGCTGTGGTATGTTCAAAATTTCAAAAAGTTAGAAAAAACGAAAAAAAGGGAGGGACAATGCATGCTGACAGCAACTCACCGTGAGACCAAAAGACAGCGCTGCAGCAGACCGAGCTCTGGGTCTTGGAGCACACACTTCATGTCACTGTGGAGTCACCAAGAGATATACAGTCAAACCAGAGTACTTTGCATACACGCCGGGATGGCAATCCTCAGAATGACTATTGTTGTATTTCTTAGAATCATGAAAATGACCGATACTTTCACTGCTTCTAGAGACAATCAAAGCAAAGACTTACTTTGACAAAGAATTGAGCTGCTCCTGGATCAGACCTTTGATCTCATCTTTCTCGCTGTAGTCTCTGCAAAGCCAAACAAACTCATGTCCATTGGTTACTGAACTGATATACAACCTGAATTTGCAGATAACATTTGCGAGTACATTTTATTTGTTAGTACGATGTATAAAGTACAGTGGCTCGGAACAAGCATAAATGCAAGGACATTTTTATTTCATCGCAAAACCTAATTGAGAAGATAAAATTTGAAAAGTCGCCTCATATTTGTTTGGCTTGTTCCTACTTGAAACTTTAAAGGTGTCGTCCAGATACCACAGTTTAAACAGTCTGTTAAAAAAACTCAAAATATGTGTGAATGATTCTGATCTATGCCTGCTTAAGGTGCATGCAACGAAAGAAATTCTTGAACTTACACTTGAGTAATGTCCATCGTAAAGGTGCCCGACCACGGCTGCAGTAGGAGGAAAGCCTTAAGAGTGAGGGCAGCTCGTGGTAGCAGCAGATAGGGACACCACACTGAATCTGGACATATTGGTTACAGAACACACAGAAAGAAATTGAAAGAAAGAAATTTCAAAAGAAAAGGACCATACATTTTATTTGTATCTGTCATTCACAACCTTATTATTTTTTTGTGTGTTTGTGCTTACCGGTGAGATCTTGTTCATCCATACGATAGCTAGCTGACTTCATGGCCATCTCCAACACTCGAATACACCCGTCATCTGAAGCCAGAACGACTTTGTCTGATGTGCACCAATCAATGTCTAAGACGCGGTAGTTGATGTTGCGACCAATGCGCATGCTGCTGACCATTTGGACCTACAAAATGTTCCAACCAAAGATCAATACAAATTATTAAAGTTAGTAAAAAGCTACTTTATTCAGATGCTGCATAAAGAGTACCTTAAAAAAATGAGTTTTGACAAAAACCCCATCCAGTAAATGACATCTGGGATGGAGAAGGGTAGACTGTCAGCAAACAGCCTTGTCAAGGGGTGCAAACTGCTTTCTGGCTTTTAATGGGAATGTGCTGAAGTGAGCGTATAAGCCAACTGTCAGCAGAGTGCTAAATCGTTTGAGATTTCTCCTGCTCCTCCCTTGCTTCTATGATTGCTCCCCTCTGCGACTTGATCTATCTGCCTTTTACGATTGGGGAATGAGCGGTGCATCTTATCTCGGTTTCAATAAAGAGTACACCCATCTTCCTGCAGCTTACAGCGTGAGATACACAGTAAAATATACCTGTGTCCACCTTTGCCTGATCCATGTCTCATTCCTAGTGAAAAAAAAAACTATTGTGTGTATACAAAGTAAACGAATGTCAAGTCTGTTGAAGTAGTTGAGCGGAAGTTGAGCTAAAAATATTATTTACAATACCGTTATTATTTATAATATTGCTAGATTATATTATACGATATTATTTGATAGGACCATCACAAACACTTGACCAAAACCAAGTCAGAATTAAAAGCGCTTTAAGCGCTGCTCGGTTTGCACTTCTATTTATTCATGCAAAGCTTGTTTACCTTGACTGTGCGTTTGTACAGAGCAACGGTGCATTCAATATAAATAGTTGCTCAAATGGATACTTCACATAATACGGCACTCCAGCAGTGAAGTCAATGTGCTTTTAATTATTTTGATAACTTGATTATTTTAGTTATTTAATATTATACCTTAATTATCAACGTTAAAAATAATATAGTTGGCCACCATGTTGCTTGATCACCACACAATCATAATGTGTGTAAGTTTTTGACTACACAACACAACACGACTGACATAAGGGAGAATTTTTATGAATCCAAATGTTTTTGTTGTTGTTTTTCAGCTGTTATGTTTATTTCTAAACTCATTCATTAATACCAAAGCCACCAGTAAAATTGAAGAAAACATCAACATAAGTACAACATTTTATGGGTGACAGTACAACGTGGTGTTGGGAATTGAACATGTATGTTAAAATTGCAATCAGTAATACTCCTTTGAAAGAAGATGCATTACAATGGAAATTTATCGCATGATAGAAATGTAGATAGCACCATTTAAATAAAAGAAAAAACAATCTCATCAGGTGGTTACACAAGCTCACACGACGAATCCATACCTCTTTAGTGTCCCAGACCTCTACTCCATCAGTGTACATAACCAACAGTTTCTGGTTGCCTTTTCCTGGTGCAAAGCGAATTTTCTTCACCCAGCCACGGTGAGTTGGTATTCCCCTATATATCAATGGCATTGGGACAGTCAATCATTCAAAAATGTTTTATCAACCATTATGTTGATAAATGTAACGTACCACGAAGTTCTATATATTTTTACTCTATATGTTCATTTTTGGCTGCAAGAAAAACTACACTCAAGGATAAAGTGGTTCTATATAAACCATACTTTTAACTTACAAATGTTTTGGTGGGGAAAACTTTTGTAAATATATAAAAAACACATGTGCATAAGTATTTAGAACCTTCGCCACAGGTGATTTTTTTATTTTTAATAAATTGACAAAAACTTTACCAAAATTTTTTTGTAGCACAAAAACAATGTAAGAAAAAAAGAGGTGTCAAAATTATTTAAGACTGAAACCACAATATTTAAGAAAACTCCATTTTCCAAAATCCTTCGTAAAATAAATGAAGGGTGCAGGAAGGCAATGTTCTTCCATTACCGTTTGGTTCGGGGCCGCCAGAAAAATGGACAAAATCTGACTTCAACGGACAGTTAGGACGGCACCGCCCTACTCACTCTCGAGGACCTGCACACTGCAAGAATCCAAACGAGGGCGCGGAAAATCCTACTGGACTCTCTGGACTCTGCCCGCCACCTTTTCCAACTACTCCCCTCAGGCAGGCGCGACCGATCCATGCGCACCAAATCCAGCAGACATTTAAACAGCTTCTTCCCCCAAGCCATTAACTATTTGAACAGTAGCCCAAATGGAACTGTATAGTGCCTCTTTGCAATTTTTTTAATGATGATACTAGTGCAGCGTGTTCGACCGGAAACAAATTCCTTGTGTGTTCTACATCCTTGGCAATAAAAATGATTCTGATTCTGAAAAACACAAATTACCTGGACAATCGTGCTTTAAGGTCCCAGAAGTTAAGATTTCCATCGACATCACCGAGCACCAGGGTGTCACCTTTCCATGCAATGCAGGCAATACTACCCATACTGCCCTGCAACATATTCAATGAAAATGCAAAAAAAATGACAATTTCACATTTCCAAACCTTATATAACACTGTCACTGCCATTTGTGTTTTGGGTGTGAGAAATAACCAGGAATGCTGTATTAATATTACAACAGATTTATGACAATATGAGCATACTGGCCAGAATATTTATGACAGAAAGGCGGTAACATGGATGACTATAAATAAGATTATGTCACTAGACAAGACTGGTGCTGTGGAGTCACTGCATGCGTCTCACCTCCAAGTCAGTCTGTCTGGTGTGGCTGACAGGATAAAACATTTTAGGAAAGTTTCTGTCAGGGTGCTGACACAGATATGAAGGCTACAAAACCTCTGGGGTATGCAAATCTATATGAACTAAATCTGCACCAGTCATGAAGAAATTATGAAGGATTTAAAATCCCTGGGTCGCCCTCTGGTCTCTACAACTGTAATATGAAAGGATACTGAGAGGGGGAGAAAACACACTGCTGAAGAATCCAATCAACTATTTAGACATAGAACGATTGTGATTTCCTACATAAACATTCAATGCAGTGTAAGAAATCTTAGAGTCTGTTCTTTCATCAGAAAAAAAGTGTTACTTCCTAATTCATGTGGGTCTGGACTCCAGACTCTGGAGTTATATGAGCTTGAAAAGAGGGCAGCTGTCTAAAATACAATGCAATACATACAGTACATATTGGTTTCTATAGTGCTTTAAAAACAGCAAAGCGCAAACGTGGAAAAAAGGGAAATCCTGCCCCCTTGTGGTAGGGGAAAAACATTGCCAGATTTCTGGCCAGCGCTCTATCGGCACTCAAGCAAGAAAAAAACAAAACCCGGACTGATTCGGGATTGGCGGTATACGTCATATTTTCAATTTCCCAAATAAATTTGTGAATGGAAGTGAATGAGTTAAAAAAAAACCTTCGTTCTTCCATAAAGGTGAACTGAGGATTTGTAAATACTACTACGACTACTAATAATATGTTATTTACAAGCGCCTTTGCAAACACTCAAGTACACTTTACAATCAGAAACAAGAACAATAAAACCAAAGACACAATTATAAATAATAAAAGAATCAATTAATTTAAACTCCATATTTGAATATAGATGAACCAAGAGTAGACATATTATTCTGTGTCTACTACTACTAAAACATAACATGTAATATTATTTCCCATCATAAAAAAATAATCTTGAAAACCTTGTAATACTATAGACAAGAAATACACAACACAAATACATTATAAATACTTAAATAACAGAAGTTGCAACCAAACCAAAATATTATAAGTATTGTAGACTGGACTCACATCGGGAGGGATGCGGGCCCCATCTTTGACAGTGTTGCCTTCTACAGTGATATGGTAGACCTGCCCATCTGTGTCAGTAAACACAAAATGTTCCCTGGCAGAGATGGCCTGGGTGGTTTCCGACTTGCTCTCTGCATCTTGAAGCAGACTAGTGGAGGAATCAAACAAATGTACAATTTGTATAATGTTCATCTGAAGCAACATTATGCGACATATAAAAAAAAAAAAAAGGACGACAGAATTTCAGCTTTTTTTGAGTTCTGACCTGATAACCGAAGATTCAACACTATTTTGCTCAGCGTCTGACACAGTCTGACGAGCCATGGCCTCCCTCGCTGCCATCTGCTTCTTCTTTAAACTCTTCAAGTTGTGCGATGGAGACCACTCCTGAATAAACACAAACAAACAGCACACTATGACAAAAGCAAAATCAAGACAAAGCACCGTGGGGATGGAAGGAGAAAGCAACCGAGGAAACGGCCGTGTTTTTATTCTCACATAAAAGTAAAGCACACAAGAGTGACAATCAATATGGAAATAAAGACAGCAATACGGTACTAAGGAACACCAGAATGTATTATTAAGGCTACTGGGGATTTTATTCGCTCTGTAGAAGATTTTACAGCACCGCTGCTAAATTTGTCCCGCATAAGTCTTATTTTATGAGCATAGCTGGCCTACAGACGCCACAGTGTCTTGCAGAAAGAAGATATTTTTTAAGAGAAATCATTCCAAGTTCCCACACGAGTTCAAAAAGAACTTGTTTTAGCTTAGCACTTAATAATAATAACACATTTCATTTATAAGCACCTTTCAAAACACTCAAGGTCACTTTGCAGTTTTTTTGTTGGTGAGGAGCGGCAGCCACACACGCGCCGGCGTTCGCTCAACCCGGAAGTAACTCAAAATAGATAGAAAGCTAGCTAGCCAGCTTGGTAGCTAGCTAGCCAGCTAATAGATAGCTAGCTAGGTAGCTAGGTAGCCAGCTAATAGATAGCTAGCTAGGTAGCTAGCTAGTCAGCTAAATGGCAAATAGACACTGAAAGGGACTATTACAGGCTAAATATGGACACATACAGCAGACTGTAAACGTCATATGGTTTTCAATTATAGTTCCTGCATCTGAGCATATTCATATCATTCAATGCAAAAGAGAATTAAAAAAAAAGTCATCGCGTTTGTACCAGAGCTGTAACAGTAGGGAAGTTCTTTGCCATCTCTCGAAGAAGTGTCCCTGTCCTGACGTCCCATAACTCCAGCGGTTTGTCTCTGAACACCACGACCAAGTACTGCCTGAGGATCAATGTGGGAAATGACAAGACCATGAAAAGCAATTTAATGTCATTAAAATCTTTAGTTGCCATACATTTGGAATACCAAAGCTTCAGTGACATCATTTTAACTTGCATTTCACGATAAACTTTTTCGATGTAGGATTCTAAGTAATAAGAAGCACATATGCAGTTTTATGTAAAATGTAATGGTAACCTTTTGTGCTTACTTTGCTGGATTTTTGATGCTGTTACACAACCTTTATCTAATGCCACACATTAAGTTTTTCGTCGGTGACCCTTGTCAGTAATGGCTTTGTTTCCTGACATTTTAGCATAAATGCCAATAATGGCTCTGGTCACATTTTAGTGGACCTCACTAAAATTTCACTTGGTGAAAAAAAAGGTATTTTATTCTTCTGACATTTTAATGAATTAATATTGAGGCAGGGTCAGGTGGGTTTTAATTTTTACTTGAGATACTGGTCTGATGGGATGATATATTTAAGTGTAATAAATAAGGAAATAATAATACCATCTTTTCTGGTATATTAGGCGCACCCAAAAGCCTTGATTTTCTTCAAAAGATGACCCTGCACCTTATATGTGAAGTAACTGAAGTCATATAGAGCCACAACAGGTCTCGCCGCAACTGTCGCAGACTCAATTTCCCCCTTTAGAAGTAATACATTACCCCAGCCTCTACTGTAGTACCTTATAGGTGCTGCAGTAGATAATGTGATGTGCCTTATATTTTGAATATTTTTGTATCTATTTATCTATTATATATTTAAAACTTTTTTTCATTTATTGAAGGTGTGCCTTATACTCCGGTGCACCTTATACATGGAAAAAGTTTGAAAATACACCATTCAATGAGGGTGGCCTTATACTCCAGTGCGCCTTATAGACTGGAAAATATGGTAAATTGTATTTATGAGTGCCTTTTAACACTCAATGACACTTTACAGGACAATGAATGATAAATCTGGCACAAGACAACTTGACACCCTATTTCGCATTGAAAGCGCATGCGCTGAGTAAGTACAGCAATTATGGTGCGATGATTGCGCGATATAATAGGTACCAACAAATGCATTATGTTGATGCTTAGGTAATTGGAAAAACAGAATGATTACTTTAGATGTGAAACTTTTATCATCTCAATCGGTGGCTCGTCATTCCCTCGCTCACCTCTGAAAGCAAAACATCGTCCTGGAAAATAAAAACACATGCAAGAAAAGAGGAGATAAAATGAGAGAGTTCGCTCATCAATGCGCTTATGAAAGGTCTGATTATTTCAATTTCACTTTCATGCTGGTTCCTCAGAGAAGTAACCCTCTTTTTTTGAAAGGGAAGAAACAGTCATCAAATTCCTCTTACCTGTAATCTCCAGTTTTTTCTAAATTGCACCCACTCAGGTGGTCTCTCACACAATGAGATGCTTTACTTGGTTCATGTTCATGTGAGTTGTAATAATATAAATCATACATTGGATGATGTCTATTTTACATCTGTCTCCTAATATGGTAGAACAATTCAATGTGCTGTTAAACTCATTCACTGGCATTCACGAATGTATTCGATAATTGAAAATATGACATAGAGCACCATTCCCGAATTTGTTCGGGTTTTGTTTTTTTCATGCTTAGGTGCCGATAAAGAGTTGGCCATGGCCTCTGGCAATATTTTTTTTCTTTTCCACAAGGGGGAAGCATTTCCTTTTTTTCAAAGTAGTGCTTTGTTCCTGCTTTACCAGTTGTTAAAGTGCGACCAATATGTATGTTTTTCATTGGATTTTGCACAGCCGCCCTCATTTCAAGCTCATATAACTCCAGACCCATATCATTTAGGAATTAACTATTTTTTCTGATGAAAGTAGAGAGTCTAAGGTTTCCAACGCTGTCTGAAATGTTTATGTAGTCCTGGAATTCAAGTGACAATGACAAAAACCCTGGCATTGGAGTGGACACATTTTTGCAAGAGTTAATGGGTGACTGACCAACTTTTTAAACCTACTTAACTTAGATCCTAAATAGTGGGTGCCAAATCGTGTGTTCAGTTGAACAAACTGAACGATCAGTTGAAAAAAAGGGTAAAAGTGGGGGACAGCAATATTTAAAAGAGCGTTTAGGGAGCTTTGATGGTTTTAATCACAAAGAGTTTAAGAAATCACCACGCGTGAAATGAAGCATTGGAATTGAAAGTAGATGTGAGGCAGTTTACACCATGAAAAACTTCGGCGACCACTGCAAGCGCTAAATGAACTTTGAACTGCAGAAGACGAACAACAGTAACTTTTGACATAAATACATTTTGTCCCAGTAATTTGGAAGCTATGAATGCGAGTGTGAACCCGCCTGTCAGACACAAAATCAGGCAGCACAATTCATCTCCTATTGAAGATTTCCCAGCGCGGTGGCTAAATTCATATTCATGCATACACTCCACCCACAGACTACAAAATTAAATGTGAGGCAATGTATCCCATTTGGCAGATGCAATCCTGATTGTGCCCTATTAGTAGATTCCATATTTGTTTGCATCAACAATCCAGTTTGCACATGCAAATGTTAGAAACTCATTCTACTCTTGTATTGTTGGCGTGTTTCTCACCAGTAGGCATATCGACGTGCTGCAGCTCATTTCGAACCAGGCCCATGTTGTTGGGAGAGGATGTGGCGAAAGATAGAAAACTGGTGAGGCTCACCCACTCGATACCCCTGTGGAATGAACACACAAGCAGTGACAAAATTGAACACTAAATCAAATCAGCCGAGTGTGCAAAATGAACATTTTTTTTTTACTCCGAGAGCAGAAACTGCACCATAATGAGATGGTGAGGACCCACGTGATTAATTAGTCAATTTCCCCCATAAATGTAAATAGCATGCAAAACAGTTTGGCCTCCTTGGCTACATTGGGGCATTGGCTGCTTAGCTAATTAGCATGAAGGACTCTTCACCAAGAGCAGTACTATACACAGCAGTACAGAAATATCCTGGGAGACACTTTGGTGTCATACGCAACGTCTTTGTGGGACATTAAACTCAGACTAACATTATATGCAATCATGTGTTGGTGTACATCTGTGTCGCTAGTACTAAAATACCTGACATTTCCACACACATACAATGTGCACAGTGGCTCCACATCTTACCTGACTTCACAAGAATGCACACTGAGCTCTTTGTGGAGAAGACCACTGGTAAGGTTGTACACCAGTACAGACCCATTACTGGTGCCTGACAAGACACAAAAAGCAACAAGAAAGATAAAGAATAACAATGCACCAAAAAATGAAAATATTTGTCTACCTCCACAAAAAAGATGAATTGAATTCCAATAAAAAAACATTTTGCCTAATTTGTATGTGTGTTTAAATTTTAAAGAATGATTTAGTGAGAGTAAGTAGTTTAAGTATGGTAGTTTAAATATAGTCAAATGGGTAATCTGAAACTGAGTGTAGATGGTTATCCTGCTTTTTCTTTAAAAAAAAAACTAATTAAACAGAGGCAGGCAATAAAAAAAAACACAATGAAAAAAATCCATACCGCATTTGAGAACACAATGTATTATTGGTCTAATTCAAAGCAAATCCACCCTGAAATAAAAACTTCTCATGCAATTTCACCTTACATATATTTTGTTCTTTATTTCAAGCAGGTAGTGTTCATTTTAACAAAACCAGAAGGAACGAAAAATCAGAGTGAAAATATGTATGTATACATTAGCAAACAAGTGTGTGTTTGTAACATAACCTACCAACAGCCAGCATGGGTTGGTAGTGGTTGATGTTTTTGGTTGTCAGAGGTGGACACATGCGGATGGCAAAGGGTGGCAGCGGCAAGCCAGATAGAAGACCAGTCAAAAGAAACTTCAGCTGGACTTCTTGTTGGTTGGAGGATGGAAGAGGGGCCTCGCCCGCTATTAAAGTTTGACCTTGAGAGAAAAATAATACACCATTAACTGAAATTGAAATATTCCGACCTTACTTTGTTTGCTAAAATCTTAGTGAAAAAAATGAACTGAATAAATTGTCAACCTTAGCAGGTGTAAATGTTTGTGTGGTTCACAAAGCATCATTATTAATCACCCACTAAACTCTACCTGTTTCACTTATTAAATGTACAGCAATGATCGTAATTATAAAATGTAGCACAAAGAATGTTTTTAGATTTTACATGTTCATGCCCATTGTATTTTTAAACGACTGAAACATCCACGGTTATCTATCTTAAACATCTGACATTTATTTTCTTTTCTTCCCCTCGCTCAACATTAGGAGAAAAAAACTGAAAATAACGCTTGTAAATGGAATTTACGCCAGTGCCAAAATCCTCAACAGGCAATGTGAATAAGATAAGGGTTGTTTATAGCAGACATTGGTTTGGCGTGTCTCCAGCCGGCTGTTGTCCACAAACATCAAATAACACAAAGAACATGATAGAACAAGGTGTACAATGTTGACACAAAACGGTGCAGGTGATGGCGTGCAGTCGTACCTATCATGCTGTTGAGGGAGAGATTTTGAATATGCTTTTGGTTTGGAGCCAGCGGAGCGCCACAAAAGGACACCGGAGAGTAGAGTGGGGACAATCCTGAACTGAAACACATATGGCAAAGTCAAATATGAATCCAATTACATAAAAGTACGACATGCATTCACTATTCAAACCAAGATCATGATGGGAAGTGATCCTTTTACTATCAGGATTTTTTTTTCTCAATTGACCAAGTCATCATGATTTTAAAGGATTTAACCAGTGGCAGACCGTCAAGGCCTGCAAAGCCTTCTCTGTTGGGCTAAAATATCTGAATCAGCCACTGATGTTAATTATATTTTGCCCATGAATTCTTGTTAAATAATTCCAAATTGTCTTTCAGCTTCCTTTCATTACTTTATCACTGTTGCGCTGCTTCCAGATGTGTGTTTTCGCATTTAAACATTGAACCCATCACATTTCAGCCTCCTTTTCTTACGAGGGTCAGAAATCTACCTGGATACCTTCACAATCAATTCTATGGGCCCTGTCAATCAAACTGTTGCTCTAACCAATCAAATTTTGAGCCACCCAAACGGGGTACCAACGCTTTCTTAAAGGCGCTGGTTAACGTCTGACATTGGCTAGTTAGTGACTAGCCAATCATAGTATCACTAGCCTGTGATAAGAGCATACTGGCCAGAGCTAGCACACTGTATCGGTAGCGAGCTGCACACGCAAATATATTGTGTTGATTTAATAGCAGTTTTGTCAACCCGCAAAGGCTGAAGGAGAAGAAATGGATTTGGTTGGAGAATTATTGTTAAAGCCATTTTTAAGACGGGCTTTTCAAGAAAAAAATGGACATCATGAAGAAAGGTCGATCAGATGTTTCCAGGCTCATGGTACCCTATCGTGGAATTTGAATCAATCACACCCCACTTTATTCAATCTGGATTGATTCAGACATAGCACTACTGAAGGCCTACCGATGAAATCCACGGCCCGCCACTGGTTCACTTCATTGCTCCGTAAAGAAAAGAATTGGTGATACCGTACCAACAGGTTTTAACATGTAAAGTATAAAATAAAATGAATGCTCTTAAATCAAGCAAAACAACATCCGGGGAATCTCGCTGTCAATGTGTGTAAACATAACAAAAAATGATAAATTACCATAACATTTATCTGAACTAAACCATACATGTCTTTGGTATTCATATGGTATAATAATAATAATAATAATAATAATAATAATAAATTTCATTTATAAGCACCTTTCAAAACTCTCAAGGTCACTTTACAGTTGTTGACTGTTCAATAATGCACAAACATTAGCCTGTCATTTAGTTTCACGTGAACTGCTTCTTCTTCATCCAACAGAAAACAAAAGAATTCAAAGATTTATTGAAATGAGGCAGTGATATCATAAAGTAAAGCAAGACATACATTTTTAGTTTATGCTGCTGGGACATATTCACCCATATTAACTTGATAGTAGGGAAAAATAGAAAAATGAGATCCACAGTCACGAATCCTCAACAGAGGCTTGGGAATCCTTTATCAAAGGAAAGTGAGATAGAGTACGTCCTTGCCTGGCCTACCTGTGACAGTCACTAAGAAGCCTAAATTTAGGTCAGGGGATTATGCCGTTTTTAGGGAAGTTTATTCAAGGAGACTGAAAAAAGTAGCGTGCCTCTTACTGTTCCCTCCTTACCTTCGTTTCAATCATGTGCTTGTAAATAAGTGTGACTGCAGGAAATATTGAGCTGTGTGTGTGTGTGTGTGTGTGTGTGTGTGTGTGTGTGTGTGTGTGTGTACGCGCACTAGTGTACCTTGGATTGGCAGTAGCTCTGCCTGTGAAGGCTTTGAGCTCCCATAGCATGACTCTACCATCGCTGACCATGAGAGCGGCGCTGTTTTCATTGACGGGGCAGATAACCATGCGATATGGCCGGACGGTCTTGGTGACCCGGATAGCATCACACTGAGAGCGGAGGTCATATGCAAGTTCCTGGGCATTTTGTTCAGAGTCTGAGAAAGAAAAATAAATACAGTGAGACCTCAACTTACAAACACCTTATCTTACAAACTTTTCATCTTACAAACGTCAAATTTCTGAAAATTAAACCTTATAATAAGCACTATTTTCATAATACACACCCACCACGGCTGGAGAGTGATCTTCGGCGGAAGCACACGACCGAACAGCACCAGAGGTTAAGTTACCAACAGTCCTTATGGAAGGTGACTCTCCTTCCATAAGCCATCAACGACCATCAAAAAGGTAAATAAAACTTTATTTTACAGCACAGTTTATTTCTTTAATTACAGTCCTCATGTAATGTGCCTCTCTTTCCAAACAGTAATTCCCTTTGACCTTCGACCTCCAACACCATTCCATCAAGCCATCAATGACCATCACAAATGTAAATAAAGTGACTTTATGATACAATGCAGTGTATTTCTTTCATTACAACACAATAGCACATTTATTATACATAGAATAAGGTATGTTGTGTGTAGTTTTAAGGCTTATTTAGTTAAAAAGTATATTTTATGGACACCCGGGAACGGATTATTCCCATTTCAATGATTCCTATGGGAAATTTATTTTGAGATACACACTTTTCGCATTACACACTCTGTCTGGGAACCAATTAAGTTCGTAAATTGAGGTCTCACTGTAATGATGATCTAAGTGTGACTGAAAAGAAGACAAAGAAGGATGGGTGAATGGGAAGCATAATGAAAGCTGTGGGGAAAAAGGCAAAAGGATAAATTCAAGTAGAAAGTTGAAAAGCCAAGTGTGAGGGGGAAATGTGAGTCGGATAATAAAGCGAGAGGGTTTAGTGAGATAAGTATCAAGAAAAGAAATGTGCGTTTAAAAGTGGGTGTGCGAGACTCATAAAAGAAAATGTCAGGGAAGCATGAAAAGAAGTGAGGAAGAGAGAGACATTCGCTGAGACAATCGACTCGTATAGGCCTGCAACCCTAAACTGAAGATAAATGAGATAGTAAGACTCTGAACGCCCACTGGAGCATTGAGAAAAAAGGCTTCAGGCACTGAATGAACTATACAACGGCTTAATAAATGAAGAGGGGAAGGTAACGTTGTGAGTTAGCGTTGTTAGTGAACACAGTCCAAACGGCACCCACGGCATGTACCAGAGGGAGGCATACCCGTTGCTGCTGATCCATCTTCAAGAGCTGTGGTGGAACGGCACACACGAAGGGTGATGCAGCCGTTTTCGTGGAGGCAGTACAAAGCATCCCTCTGGGCGCAGGGGATCACCTGAGACACACAATTGAGGTAAAGGAGGATCAAGTGATGATTGGCGATTTTGCCACCTTCTTATTGTCAATAGCTAAATGCGTTCATGTTCACGGGTTTGGAAGCTTTACAAATAACTTCTAGTGGCACTCGTTCCATAGATAGCAGACACAAACTATCATGGTATACCTGCACTGAGCAGTAAAAAAAAGCAATATATACAACAGCAGAAGTAAGTACAGACGCGCCCCAACTTACGAACGAGATATGTTCTGAACGGTTGTTCGTAAGGTGAATTTGTTTATAAGTTGCTTCAGTGTTATATTTTGAATGGAATGTATGTTTAAGGCTTACATAAGTATGTAAGGACAACCGACGTCTCCGGAAAAGTTGTGTCCATAATTTGTAAAATGGCTTGAAATGACTTCTACTGAGCGTATTTTATAAAGATTCCACCGCATATAGCTATATTTTACATCTGAAGACTTGTGCTGAATACTCCGGAGGTCTTGTCTTTGAGTTGGTGATGAGTCCGTACGTGACGTCACTAAAGGAACGTAAAAAAGACGCATTCTCGTTTTTCTGATGTCAGTTAAAAAACAAAAAAGTGACGTCATCTAAAATACTCAAAATACGCAGTATGATATTTTTATTCAAATGCAAAACACCAATAAAAATGACGTAGTGCCCAAAATCTGCAAAAAAATTGAGCTGTGAATTGGGCATTTTCAGAAAGTCCCGCCCCCAGTTTGTGACGTCAGTGCAAGACGTCTTGCATAACTGGAGAATCAAAACAATGGCTTCAGATTCGGAGAATATGCTTTCTTGTAACACATCCAGTTATGAATATGATTCAAATAGTCCTGAAGAGGAAAGCATACATGTTTGCAATCGATTAAAGAAGTTATTCCCTGTCATTTTGAGGCAACATTGAGAGGAAATGTCTCATCGAAAAAGAGGCACAAAATGGCGACCTCCTGTGGCCACCTCCGTTTCCACAGGCTGCTAAATTCCGTATATGGAGCTTGGAAGCCCTCTTCTGCCGGCTTTTGGGTGCAACACGAGGTTATTATTATTATTATTATTATTATTATTATTATTATTATTATTATTATTATTATTATTATTATTATATAATACACATTATTTTTTTAATGATTGCAATATATGAAAAGCGGCAATCATTTGTATATTTTGCAATATATTACAATATATAATATATTATGAACAATATATAATATACTGTACAATAAATGTATTGACAATATATAATAAATAATTTTAAAACAATTTGAAAGTAATTTAAACAAACATTTTATTTTAGAAGTGTGTACTAAACAATGCAGCAATAATTTGGGTTTATTTGTACGCTGTGTGTGACCGCAGCCGATTGTCTGTCACGAGGTGACGTATAACAAAATGCGACACCCGCAAAACACCATACGCATCCTCACCCGAATGTCGACCAACAACCATCAGAATCAGAATCAGAATCAGAATCATCTTTATTGCCAAGTATGTAGAACACACAAGGAATTTGTTTCCGGTAGAACACGCTGCACTAGTATCGTTGTCAAAAAAAAACTGCTAAGTGGCACTATACAGTTCCATTTTGGCTACTGTTGAAAGAGTTCGCGCTGACATTCACACGTAGGGACAACTTAAAGTCTTCAGTGACTGGAGGAAGACGGCGCACCAGGAGAAACATGCTGGCATTGACTAAGCAATGTAATTGGCATATATGTGATGTTACATGCATAAAAACCCACTGACACCAATTTTATAGGTGTTTATATTTGAAGAGCTTTACCTGGATGAAGGGTACTCCAGAACGCTCAATGGCGACAACACCCACAGTTTGGCTGAGCTCCAAGTCAAGGATGAGAATCTCTCGGGGATAAAGCAGCAACATGTGGTTCCTTTTCGATGGCAGGTAAGACAGCTGCAGGCAGTCGTTCAACGTTACCACCTCTGCGCTACGAATCACAAGGACAAATGGGACACAAGAGAAACTCAGTGTGTGAAAGAATCACAATTTCTATACCTGGATGGTGCTTTGATTCTATATTGCTATTCTATAGACGACTCGAGGGGGGCGGGGGTGCGTGGCCGGAGCCTATCGACGCTGAATTCAAGGTGAAAGGCAGAAAACAATTTGAACTAATGTGAAGTGAACTCACAGCAGCTACACAAAAGTCTGCTACAGGATGTGATCCACTAAGCTACAGATGGTACACAGATTTGTTACAGCTTCAGCTGTTGTTAAAGCGCTATATAAAGTGTCCTTGAGAGTTTTGAAAGGCGGTTAGAAATTAAATGAATTATTATTATTATTATTATTATTTATACATCAATATGTAGTGTATTGCATTGTGTTGTATGTAACAGTGGAAATAATATGGACGACATCTTCAGATTCTTAAAGTGAATATGAATAGTTGAACTGGTCGATCCATTTGGTCCCCATTTGTGCTGTTCTTTACAGTTAGAGTGAATTTTCCCAAATCAAATACCTCAGCCTTCATATATACAAAACCAAGGATGCACTTTCATATATGTTCTAAATCCTTAGAAATATTAAACGATAACTTTATTTGTGCTTTTAAATCACAGGTGTCAAAGTCAAGGCCCGAGGGCCAAATCTGGTCCACCACATCATTAAATTCGGTCCGCGAAAGCAAATCAAGCAAGTCAACGGCCATTAGGCTTGCTAAGGTCCGAACTAAAGTTTCAAATTGTTCCATGTAAACCACAATAAGTCATTATATTTTACTTCAAATTTGAAAACTAGTTAATCATTAACTCATTCACTGCGAGTCGTGCAAAAGTGTGTTGACTCCAGTTCCAGGGTTTTTGTCATTGTCACTCGAATTCCAGGACCCACAGAATATTGCGATTTAGGACTATATAAACATTCAATGCAGCGTAAGAAATCTTAGACTCTCATCTTTCATCAGAAAAAAAGAGTTAATTCTTAAATGATATGGGTCTGGAGTTATATGAGCTTTTAATGAGGGCGGCTGTCCAAAATTCAATGCAATACATACATAGTGGTTTATATAGCGCTTGAACAGCAGCTGAAGGTGGAAGAAAGCGCTAACACGGAAAGAAGGGAAATGCTGCCCCCTTGTTGAAGGGAAAAACATTGCCAGAGCCCTTGGCCAGCGCTTTATCGGCACCCAAGCATGAAAAAAACAAAACCCGTACAAAATGGGGAATGGCGCTCTACGTCATATTCTCAATTCCCGAATAAATTTGTGAATGGCAGTGAATGAGTTAAATCAACAGGATATTGTCAATGTATTCGCTGCTGAATGAAAGCTGATGGCTCTTACGTGGGCTTTTCATTGGTGATTAGCACTTTGACCTTGTTGAGAGCCTTCTTGGCACCCGTAGGGGGCGGAGCCGCTGTGGGTGCCGGTTTGGCGTGGGCGGGGCTTGCGTGAGGGCTTGCAATGTAAACCTTCTTGCCTGCACTTCCTGGTGGTTTCGCGTGGGAAAAGTCTGTGATGAAGACTATTCCTTCGCTCGTTAGCACTAAAAAAAAAACATATCAAATGTACATTTTTCAATAGAGATCGCGTGTTCGCAAATTACACAGTATTGATCAATGTACATACATGCCATGTTGGATGGGTCAAACGGGTCAAAAGAAAAAGACAGAATGTTTTCAGCATAGCTTTTCTTCCACAGCTTAGTTCCCGTGTCTCCGTTCCATAGAACAATGTAGTTTGGTGGATGCACAGCCAACAACAGATCACGGGACACATCTTGATTCCAGAGCCACTCCAAATCTGAAAGAAAATTGCGGAAGCCAGATAAGGACAGGAATGCAGATGAATGCAGTGTTTGCAGCAGGACATATAGAAGCGATGATCAATAGCACTGTAATGAAAACAAATCACACACAACTTAAAGGACAACCGATGTCTCCGGACAAGTTGTGTCCATAATTTGTAAAATGGCTTCAAATGACTTCGACTGAGCGTATTTTACAAAGATTCCACCGCATATATCTATATTTTACGTATTAAGACTCGCGCTGAATATTCAGGAAGTCTTGTTTTTGAATTGGTGACGAGTCCGTACGTGACGTTACTAAAGGACTGCCCTTGACCGTAAAAAAGACGGTCCTTCCATCACGTCAATGTATTTTGCTGTACCTGTTTGGTCTGCGGACCTTGTGTTGCACCCAAAAGCTGCCAGGAGGCCAGAAGAGGGCATCCAAGCTCCATGTAAGGAATTTATCAGCCTGTGCAAACTGAGGTGGCCACAGGAGGTCGCCATTTTGTGCCTCTTTTTTTTGGGTGAGATTCTTTCCCAATGTTGCCTCAAATGGCAAAAATAAATTCTTTAATCGATTGCAAACATGTATGCTTTCCTCTTCAGAACTATTTGAATCATATTCATAACTGGATGTGTAACAAGAAAGCATATTCTCAGAATCTGAAGCCATTGTTTTGATTCACTAGCAATGCAAGACGTCTTGGCGTGATGTCACGAATTGGGTGCGGGACTTTCTGAAAATGCCCAATTCGCAGCTCCATTTTTTGCAGATTTTGGACACTTTAAGCCATTTTTATTGGTGTTTTGCATTTGACTAAAAATATCAGACTGCGTGTTTGGGGTATTTTAGATGCTATAAAACGTTTTTCTAGTGTCAGTTAAAAAACAAAAAAGTGACGTCGGTTGTCCTTGAAGACATACTTGACACAATAGATTGCTTTCTTGACTGATCTTGCTTGGGTAATGTCCAGCGCTAGGATATACATGTACAATCAATTCAGGCCGCTATAAAAAATGGGGATGGGTGGCAATGATATCTTACCCTGGATGGGTTTGGAATGCTCTTGGATCTCACAATGAGCAGTGCCACTAACAACATCCCACACGATTATCTTTCCAGAGGCATCTCCGGAGGCCAGTCGCAAACAGTAGGGCGAGCTCAAGTTATGGTAGTAATTTTCTCTTGACCACTTTACCTGCAAGAAGGAACATTATTTTTATGACTGGAAGCACTTGATGAAAGTGATAATGGCATATAAATACTTGAGGTTCAGAGGCAAACTCAGTTTCTGCTGTGATATATAAAGTGCGTTGCGGAGGCATGACAAGCACTTATCCAATTGCGTTGCCATCGTGCATTTCGTTGCATATCGGATTTTTACTTGCAAGATGGATGCAAGAGACAAGATGAGCATTTAATTGCTATGAAAATAAACTGAAGATATATACAGTAATATATATATATATATATATATATATATATATATATATATATATATATATATATATATATATATATATATATATATATATATATATTTGCAAAAAAAAGATAGTATATATATTTATATATATTGAAAAAATTGATATAGATATACACATCCTGTATATATACAGTATCTATATATACATATATATATATATACACATATATATATACACATATATATATATATATATGTATATATAATTGTTTAACCTATACATAGATAGATACTGTATATATACAGGATGTGTATATCTATTTATATATATATATATATATATATATATATATATATATATATATATATATATATATATATATATATATATATATATAAATATATATCCACATACTGTATATATACACAGTATCTATGTATGTATAGGTTTCTCTTTAAAAAATATATATAACAATAAAAAAAAATAATCGCTTCACCATAGCTCATAAGTGACCAAAGAAACACAAAATATACTTCTTTAACATATCATTCCTACATGCCCCTCTCCAAGGATGACTAATGGATGGACACTAAATACAGCTGTTACACTCATGTAAAAATTGGATTAACTGTGGGTCAGTCATGCAGAGAGCATGAGGCAAAAGAATGCTGCAGTAGAAAGGCAACTGTTGTCGCGCTACTACCATAAACGCTACATTCGTGCCATACAATACTCAACACATAAGGCTAAACATTACAGTTATGTTGCAATGTAGGTATTTTTCATAATACACAACGATATACTGAATATTGTTATATTGCACATCGTCTTTGCCCATATCAATAAAAATCCAACTTGAAGGAAAAATAACCTATTACAAGTTATTTTAGGATAACAGACATATATTTGTGTTTGTAGCCATGTAATTTAGGAAGACCTTACCTTGACCACATTGGCTTTGTGTTTCTCCAGCACTTGAATGGTCTGTGATGTCTTTGGATCAATAATGAGAATACTCGAGTGACATCCTTGAGCTATCAACCCCTGCCAGCCCCTACACAACAAATAAAATCAACGATGGAGAGGATGTGTGTAAGAAATGACGTGTAGTGCAGAAATATTTGATCTAGAGAAAGCTAGAGAAGATACGTTTGGGGGATGGGTACCACACATGTCTACGTGAATGTCTATAGTACAGTTAAGAACAAAAAAAATCCAAACACAAGGTAAATAATGTGAAGTAAATCTATGTCAAATAGTCACGGAATATTATTTGCTGGTACTGCTTGTCAGGTTACTCTTGACCATTTAGCATTTTGTCGAGATGAAGGAGGAAAGTTAACTTGGACAAAATGTCAACACTCTTTGTAAAAATGATCCTAATAAAAGCAAGTTGACACAAACAATTAATTGCGTAATGCATGCAACCTTATTCCGAAAAGATAAAAAGTCAGTGCGTTGTGTTGACATTTAAAGGAAAATATCAGCATGGTGCAAGACTGCCCCAAATACGCGTGAACATCTATGGGTGGTGAGTGGAATAACATTCATCTACAAATTCATTTAAATTGATATTGTTTATATCGAGGCCAAGGGCATAAATCATCAGGCCCAGGAAGGAAAATGCCGATCACATGACACGAACCGTTCTGCGTGCAGTTCCTTTCGACATCTTTGTCAAAATACATAATGGTCCACGCTTATTAACACTCCTACTAAGAGTACTACATAAAGGAAAAAAAATATCCGGAGAGCAACACAATGAGGAAAAAAAATTGTAAACATTGTCGTCTCAAATCAATGTATCGATGCATGCTAACAGAAGAGTGCAGAACTCACCAATCTACGGCGGTCTTATTCTGCAAATTTAGGGTGCCAGTCAACGTCCGAGCCGCGAGTTTGATGTTGACAGTGTATGGAATCATAATTATTGATCACTGCTTGCACGTCATTGACGTTTGCCGGTCGAAAGCTGTGACAGTTGACGAGCTTCCTGGATGAGATATGCTTTGGACTAGAACAGGAAGTGGAAGCGTGCTGTAGAAAACTGAGTCGTGCGGGAGCAAACCCCGACAGCGTAAGAGTTCCAAATGTAATCTTTAAATAAAAAAAGAACTTCTCTTGGTGAAAAACTCTGAGGTGAAAAAAAAAAATAATGAATGAGGATTCTGCAGGGAATACATCACTGCATCATACGCAAACCGCCTCGCTCCTTTGCAATGTGTACCACATTGCTTTTATTTTCATTGATTGATTGATCGATTCATTCATTCATTCATTCATTCATTCATTCATTCATTCATTCATTCATTCGTTCGTTCGTTCGTTCATTCATTCATGCACTCATTCGTTCATTTGTGTTTTTGTTTGTTTGTATTTGTTTATCGATTTATTCACTGATTTATTCCTTCATTCATTCATTGATTCATTGATTCATTCTTTCTGTTTTGTTAATTTATTTCGTCATGTATTTATTTGTTTATTTTTTGTTTGTTTATTGGTTCATTCATTGATTCATTCATTCTTTTATTTATTTGTTCATGTATTTATTTGTTTTATTTTTTTATTTATTGTTCATCTGTTTATTTATTTGTCTCCGATTCCCCAATATCAGAGATAACGTCAAAATGTGTCTTTTTTCAGGTCTGTCTTCTCTAATTTGGGACTTTGCAACTTCCATTCAAGGATGTGAGGACATCACATTACAGTTACGCGGTGTGTGTGCGTGTACACGTGCGTCCGTTTGTGCCATTTTCAGTTTTTATATCCTAATTATGTGTAGAAGTTAGTCTGTATTTTTAATGTGGCTTTCAATATGTTTTTACACATCAAACATGTTAAACTATTAGCTTACACTTGTGTATTTTTTTTAATTCATAATGAAACTCAATAGAAGTGTGTTTCAAAATTATATTAATTGTTTCTCATAACCAAATAATTCTGTGAAAAGCAGAGAAACGTTTATAACCCTTAATGTCAGAGGTCATCATAATTGTTCCCACATACATTTCTATGATTAAGAAATTCAGCAATTCTCTGTTTTATCTTCCTCTAAAAATAGACCTAATTATAAACGCTGAAAGACCTCCATGGCCACCATGGCTACTGTGAGTCCCCATACTCTCATTTCTACCATTGCTGCATGCCATGTCTTGATCTTTATGTGAGGTGCATTCCCCCAGCAAACACACAGCAATAAGAACAAACAAGACATACAGGAGGGAAGCAATGACTAAAAAAATCACCGCAAGTACCTCACAGGTTACCTAAGTTTGATGCAGCTGAGGAACTGCTTTGGCATCTCCACATGGACCATATGTTTGTAAAATATAAACAACTTTGTATCCAATATTTCAAACAATCATCATTTATGTTCCTGGAGTGGATGTCACAATGAGTTATGGCAAGTGTGGTTTTCTTTTATCATGACGCCAATTACTGACCATCTGGCACATCAAAGCTATTATTAATGAAGTCTAAATGAGTTGTCAAGTAAAGGAATTATCATCTTTGTCGTCGACAGCACTGTTTCCACCCCATCTGTGGCTATGAAAGGGAATCTAAATTGGTGCTTTGTAACAGTAAAAAGAGTCATTATACACATACGCTGAATAATAACTTCACAGCGGGGAAGTGATGCATTTTGGGAAATTCTTAGAAATAATAATGAGACAGTGAGCATGTGGCGCTTTGAATTACTTTGTATGCCGTTAAATAGTGTTCACATATAAACAAGACTGGTAATTGGAGTCTCTTCTCATTCTGCCTTTAAAGTACATATTCACATTATGTTCCGAAAGAGATTAGTCTGAAATGACCCATCCAGTAAAGCAACTTTCAGCAACAGAGTGCAAACCAAAAAAACAGGCATTTGTATAATAACATGTCAAGGGAGTATAAACGTATCCAAGCAACATCTGCAGTAAGTGCAGATTTTGTTGCAGGATGTCATCGCGTCTTGTTGTTTGAGAAAAACAAGCTATAAAAAATAGCCCAAACTTAATAATGGAGATGACTAACCTTCATAAAAATGTGATTAACTTTCCAACGATATTAAATTATTTGAGGTTTTTTTTTTTCAAATCACCCTGAAGTGATTTGGATACACAATGAAATTGTATCTTTTCCATGTTCAAAAAAGACTCATTATTATTAGTAGCCATTGAAAATAGTAATCATCATTTGTGAAGCCGTTTGCCAACAAGTCATTAAGACATAAAGCACTTGCGAGTAAACATGATGAAAGGGGATTACAAAAGTGGCCCATAATTTGACCACAATATTAACATCCTTATTACCCCATCTCCACCACTCACCTCTGGGCAGTGCAGTGCATATTATTGCAATTTAGTCTTTTCTTTTTGGTCATTTACGGAAACACATCCATTTTCTTCCTGCCTGACTAATTTTGAATTTTCTCATCGGTCGGTCGGTTGGTGCATTCGGTTGGTTCGTCAGTCGGTCCGTCGGTCGGTCGGTCCGTCGGTCGGTTCGTTGGTTGGTTCATTCGTTTGTTCATTTGTTGGTTGGTTCGTTGCTTTGTTTATTGATTTATTCATTGGTTCTATCATTGGTTGGTTCGTTGGTTGGTTTGTTGGTTGGATGATTCGTTGCTTCGTTCATTGGTTGAGTCATTAATTGGTTGGCTGGTTGGTTGGTTGGTTGGTTCGTTGCTTCATTTGTTGCTTCATTCATTGGTTCGTTCATTGGTTTGTTCATTGATTCGTTCATTGGTTCGTTCATTGGTTCGTTTGTTGGTTGCTTAGTTCATTGGTTTGTTGGTTCATTCGTTGGTTGGTTCGTTCATTGGTTCCGTTGTTGGTTGGCTCGTTGGTTGGTTGGTTCGTTTATTTATTGATTCATTCATTGATTCTTTCATTGATTCATTCATTGATTCATTTATTCATTTTCCAAATGGCTTTATCCTCACAAGGGTCGCTGGAGGTTGTACAAGAGTATCCCACCTGTCTACGGGAAGTAGGCGGGGGGGGACACCTTGAACCACCCAATTTATAGTGCTCAATCAGCCTGCCATGCGTGTTTTTGGAATGTGAGAGGAAACCGGAGTACCTGGAGAAACCCCACGCAGGCCCCGGCAGAACAAACTCCACACAGGGGGGGGGGGGGGGGGCGAAAATTGAAGTTGAGAACTTCGGACTGTGAGGTCAACGCCCGAACCACTGTACCAGTGGGCCGCTCATCCAATCCAGTTCCATTTCATTACAGATTGTCAGAATACAAAACAGACTGGAATTTATCAAGCCTTATTAACTCGGTTGATTGATCCCACTGTTAAAGGACATTGTATTCACTTTTTTTAATCTGAAATGGAGAGAAAAACAGAAGTTCATGCATGAACTCAAGAAGCATTATTTCCAACCTAAATTATCAAAGTGAAAGGGAGAAATAGTGAAGTCAACAAGAAGCAGAAAAGAAGTATGTTCCTTTTTGACATCAGCATTTGAGGAAGCAAGAAGCCACGGGAAGCTGATATGCTCATTCTCACAACTTCACAAGTACACCGGCAGAAACTGAATTACCTTGACCTCATTCAGCAACTCCTCCAGTTAAAACGTTCTATACACCTCACACTCTCCGAAAACTTACACACACTCTCTATTGTCTGTGTTTTTGTTTCAGCTTTTACGTCTACACTTTCAATTTGGTGAGACCTTATTCTTGAGATACAGTGCCACATATTGGGAGGACATTCTGTGTAGGATGTCCATTTCCCGCATAACAGTTTGGATTAAAATAAATAACTTTTCAAAGGCAATGCAAAGGTAATACTTCTCTTTTTAAATTGAAAAAAAAAATCAATTTAATCTTATGTTGTGCATGTTATCTTGTGCCAATAATTCGGAACACCCTTTCTTAATTGTAAATAGCCTTCATAGTAAAATTAAAGTGTCAATCTTAATTATCTCTGTCAAAACTGCATATGTGGCAGGTTTGTTGTATCACATTAAACGGTACAATTGTAACTAATGAAGGGCAGTATTAAACACGATACAGTCATTTCACATCAACTGATCCCGTAACATGATTGAAGGTCATGTGCATTGAAATTATGGGGGATTGAATTCACTCAATATTGTTTCATTAAATCGTTTCATGAAATTAAATCACCTGGAAACAGATACGGACGCTCCCCCGCTTACGAACATTCGAGTTACGAAAAACGGTACATACGAACATTTTTGCGGGTACTGTATGTCGAAAAATGTTTGGACAGAGATGCTGTAAATTAGATTTTGTATTGCGCGCCCATTTCCGGACAAGCTCGCTTGCGATTGGCTGCGTATTGTGCTCACGCACGCACGCAGACACATGGGAGAGTTCAAGGACTGGACGTTTACGCGACGGACACCAAGGCTGACCAATCAGCGACCGGTTATGCTTAAGTGTCGCCAACGCGTTCAGGCCCCTGCACAGAGTGTGTGGGCGGGGAGGAAATCCCTCTTACAAGTTGACGCTTTGAGAAGGAAGTGAATGGCGATACGTAACAAAAACAAATGGTACGTAATTCGGTAATTATGTGCCAGCAGCTTCATAATGGCTTACTGAAGACCCAAGGATATACAGTATGTCGTCGTACTACAGTAGCTGTGAATTTATTTTACGACTGTTAGAGTCTGTGTTTTATACTTCCCATAGAAATTCCATAGAAAATATAGCACTGAAGCAACTTACGACCAAATTCACCTTACCAACGACCGCTCTGAACGTTTTTCGTTGGGGAGCGTCTGACTATACATCGACTTAAAACGTATTTAAATCCACATTATTCTATCCACTGTATGTCCTTAAAGTAATAGTAGAATCAGTGGAAGTAGATAACCATGCCTTTGTTTCATACCTCTGCAGTTTTTTGCTCCAGAATTCCTTTCACACAAAATTAATCTGTCAATGTGTCAAAAAATTAAGGGAGTCTCCTCCCATTTGCACAGGGTTTATGTGGGTGCGGGGGGTTGATTTAACCACAATGAAGAAATGGCTCTGCATGACTGCTTTCTAACTTTGCTTAAATTACAGTGAGAAATTTAAGTCAGCAAAGCCAATGACAACATTCATTCAAATGTGTGATACTGACTGAAACGGAGAATGGCGTGAGAGAAATCCATCACTAACAGTTATCTGAAATTTTAAGAAGTTCAGTTATAATTTATTGAAGGAATGAATACAGTTCAAGGTCTTACATGATGCAATTGCTTGTTTGATATGTAAAGGTACATCCTTATTTTGGAACACAGAAAACAGCAAACAACTCCGATGCTGAGGAATGCGCACCGACAGAAGTTGTTCTGTTGATGGGAAGCTTCTTTGAACATGCGAGGGTAATTGGCAGAGGAAGTGAAAAAAAGGTAAGTGAGGAGAATTGTTGAAAAGATGAGCAATAGATTGGATATAATGACTAAATTAGATGAAGTACCCAGCATGCACTTTTCTCTGAAGACGAAAGAGAAGACCTTGGGGCACACTGCAGGTGATGTCATCATGGTTCAACTCTTTTGGGAATAGAGATGAAAAGTTCAATGAGCATTTTAATCCACCAAATATTTATTAAAATTTCTGCAAGACAAGAACGACAGTGTAATAATGGCTGCCGCTTCTCACCCACAGACAAAAAACACATCCTTTGACTAAGAAGTGACCCTGAGAGTTTTGAAAGGCACTTAAAAATGAAATGAAAAGTATTATTCTTATTATTCTTCTTATTCTTCTTCTTCTTCTTCTTCTTCTTCTTCTTCTTCTTCTTCTTCTTCTTCTTCTTCTTCTTCTTCTTATTCTTATTATTATAGCATTTGGAGTATTTTGAAGAATGCCTTTCACAGACATGTTATTAAAATTACTTGGAACCATATCTGTATGCATTTAACAATTTATTCGGGAATTGAAAATGTGACGTAGAGCGCCATTCCCGAATTTGTTCGGGTTTTGTTTTTTTTTCATGCTTGGGTGCTGATGATGATGCCTCTGGCAATGTTTTTTCCCTACCACAAGGGGCAGCATTTCCCTTTTTTCAAAGTTTGCGCTTTATTCCAGCTTCAGTTGTTCTTAAAGCGCTACATACACCAATATGTATGTATTGCATTCTATTCTGGACATCCGCCCACATTTCAAGCTCACATAAATCCAGACCCATACAATTTACGAATTAACTTTTTTTTTGGATGAAATAAGAGAGTCTAAGGTTTCTAATGCTGTATTGAATGTTTATGAAGTCCTAAAACTCAATATTCTGTAGGTCCTGGAATTCAAGTGATAATGACAAAAACCCTGCACACATTGTCACACCTCGGGACAGTTTCGAGATTTCTGGGAGGAAACCACATGACTCTGAGAAATCCCATGCACACTCAAGGAGAACATGCAAACTCCACACATGAAGGCTGAAATAGGAATCAAACTCTTCACCTCTGCACTCTGAGGCTGTCCAGGTATCGATTCTGACTGTGTAAATAACCTTGTGCAAAAGCCTCCATTCACCCAGTCCTTAGCTGACTTGAACAACAAAACTCTGAAAGATGTGGATCATTTGTGGTCTCTGACAGAGAAACACAAGAGTACGATCATTCATTTGCATTTAAGAAAGTTTCTTTTAAAAACACATAAACACACACACAAACTCACACACATACACGCACGCGCGCATGCACACAAATCACGCCAAGACACATCCTTGAGGGTTTGTAGTGGATTTGGCACTTTGGCAGTTTGCAGTTTGTGCATTAATGAGGCAGACATGACAGAATTGACTGAGTTCCGATATATCTAGCACAGCACTCGGTGGAATTGACAGGAGCATGAGAGGTACATCTACAGCTGTCTGCTTGGTGCAATTGATCTATTATGAATGTCATTTTCTACTTGGGTTGTGATTCATGCCGAACTGGGGGTCGCACTGTGTTTGAATACAAACAGTTATTGTCATGCATAAAACCCATGTAAGAGACTTTGGACTTGATCCAAAATGGATCTTGGCATACTGTGACTCTGCCTTTAAATACTGATAGTGGACAGTCAAGTCAACTAGGTCCCTGCACGGGACTTGGGATCTATTCTGACAATGTAGATTCAACTAAAACCTCTGCTGCATATTCAATGAACCACTCGACACAGAGCATAGAGAGATTCAGACCCACTGAGGTTGAATGCCAAGCAGTGTTGCTTTTTCCCAACAACGAGATGTCATTTTTATGTTTTGTCCCCACATATTAACTTGGAACAACATTCCACAGGAGCGACCCAGTATTGAGTGATTAGCATGCCGGCTTCACAGTGCACAGGTCGTGAGTTCAAGACCCGGTCTGGCCTCCCTGTTTAGAGTTTGCATTTTCTCCATGGCCCCGCGTGGGTTACTTCAGGGTTCTCCGGATTCCTCCCACATTCCAAAAAAAACATGCATGGCAGGCTGATTAAACACTTTGAATTGTCTCTAGGTGTGAGTGTGAGAGTGTCTGGCTGTTTGTGTCTATGTGCCCTGCGATTGGCTGGCAACCAATTCAGGGTGTCCCCTACCTAGTACCCGTAGACAGCTGGGATAGGCTCCAGCACCCCCCGCGACCCTAATGAGGATAAAGCGGTCTGGAAAAGGGATGGATGGAATATTTCACAGTGGTCCAATCCATCTTCTTGGTGTGACAGGCTTGAATGACTGAAATCGAGCTAATGACACGTGTCCACAACAAGTCTGCAGTAATAGAATACAGTATATTCCTCAATTGATTTTTTGATTTATGATCCAATCAGGTAATTCCTGTACCTACTTTAATTCCTTTCTTAAACTTTTGGTTCATGGTTTTTTTTTCTGTTTATTTTAAAGTTAATAAAATATTCAAGTGGCATTACAGTATAATGTGTGTAACATGACATACTGCATCCATTAGATTCTGGTCATCCTTAAAGAAGGATTCCCTATCTGCAGTTCCTTCTCAGTTTCTCATATTTTCGTTTTTTGGGGGGAGTGTACGTGAGTAGTGTGTCCTTTGCTTTCCTTAATTTCTTGGTTTATTATTTTCTTTTTTATTGATAAATACACGCAAAAACCTTGTTAGGATAAGTCTGGAGACACAAACACTTACCCACCCAAACACACACGGATGCATTTTTCATTGTAGAATTGAGCTGTCCAAAAAGTGACAAAAGAAAAGTCCAGACAGACAGGTATGTCAGCAGTCCACTGAGCTATGGTGGAGGAACTAATCTCCTAATTTTCCAGTCAATTCATACATCAGACCGACCATGGTCCTGACCTTTGGGTAATCGCTGAGAATGTGATTATGGAGCTCAAGATACAAGTGGATGAATTATATTTTCTCAACAACCAGGCTGCCTTAAGGGTGAGGGTATGACCAGCACAGAGGTCAGGCTTTAACTTTCATATTGAGGGGAGTCTGTGTAGGCTCTCAGTCGTACAGAAGTGGTCCATCGAGGAAAAGGTTTCTTCAGCCTTTATCTTTACGTCTTTGAAGGTGTCTGACGTTACGCTTCTTATCCGAAGAGCTTCGTTGGCGATTTAAAGTTGTGCTGGTAACCCTAGCCCAATATCCCTAATGGACAGAGGTGACTGTGCCAGACCTCTGCTCTAATATGTCCCTGTGCCCATCCCCTGCTCTGATAGGTCCCTGTGCTGGACCCCTGCTCTGATAGGTCCCTGCTCTAAGGTTGGGGGAGCAGTGGACCACTCCCTGAAGCCAATCTGATTACCTCTATTGTTCTATCCCTGTCTCTGGTTTCACCTCATTAGCCCTGGCACTGGTTTTCTGGTATCGGTCTAAGATGGGAATTGAAGGGAGCAGCCACCAAATTCTTGTAACTCCCAGAAAAAAGTAAGCCCTTCCATAGAGGTGCCCCTGAAACAATTCCGTTATCCAATTTACTTGAAGAGAAAATTGACAGATAGATGGATCATATAAATAAAGTTTTTATTGTCTACATAAACGTACCGAAACACCACATCCTGTTTTCTCCTGCTATGGGGAGGGAAGCTCTATAAGGGAAACACAATTAAAAACACCATTGCAGTCATTTATTATTATTTTCTGCATTTCACATCGCTGCAACCATTGACATGTCAGAACAGCTCAGGGATCGCATCATGGTAAGACATGCTTTTTTTCCTTTTACAAATCAACAATTTAATCTTTTTATAAACTAGCATGCCATGAACAACAACTCCTACATCTTACACACATTTATTTTTTGAAGACATTTTCATCACAATAATCCAATAATTCATTCAACTTCAATTACTTAGTCATATTTCTCGAGTCCAATGGGGAGCGAGGTGGTGAAGAAGATCATGTCAAAGTAGAATACATTTGAATTAAATTATCGTTCTCTGTACGAAAATAGTGGTGTTTTGTCATGCATTATTTAAAAATGTGTCACTTTAAATCTGAGAATGGCATCAACTTAAAATACATTGAATTTATGTTTTCTTTTCAAACAACATAAAAATAAGAGAATATCGATTGGCAAGATACAAACATCATGCCCACAAATCAAGCAGTCACATTTAATTACTCAGATATTAACGCTCACGGATTATGTTTTCCATGCTACAACCTGTTCAAAACTCCAATAACAACCTCACGTTTAAAGGATGTAACCCATTTATATGACAACATATTAAGATGAGAAAAGGGGTAGCTCAGTTTATTTGGCCAAGCTTATTTGGGATATTAAAAACCTGGTCTTTGATAACCCGAATCCTCACACTTTTAAGGTTAAGGTTTTTTTCACTGCATGTAAACGTAGTTACTGTAAAGAATGTAACATGAATTCAAGGGTTTTTTTGTTGTTGCACTTGTGTGAGATTTAATAACTGTGTACATAAAATACATATGTGTACATACGTACATACTCACGCACGCGCGCACACACACACACACCGGCTGAGGAGGACATTGGACAAATGAGCTAAAAGTTGACTTTGTTAGACTTATTGTGCTGCTTTTCTTATTCTTTTCATTTACCATAAACGGCATACTTGTTTGTAATATTTTCACATGTTCTATTTTTTTTCTGAAGAAATAAATAAAACGTCTTGCTAAACCTACTTACAATTTCTGAGTATAAAACCTTTACTATTTTTAAGGCGCTACTTGTCACATATTGATGTCTCCTTCAAGTACAAGAAAATATATTCTACAGTATGGAAAAAATAACACATTAGATTACTCGATACTGGAAAACAGGAATATTTTAGGTATCAATAGTGACGGGGAATTAGTGAAGATATAGCTAGCTAGCTATCAGCTATCTAGCTTAGCTAGCTGGCTATCTCTTAACTATCTATTAGCTAGCTAGCTAGTTTTCGATCTATTTGAGTGAACGATGGCGCGTGTGGTGCCGCTGCTCACCCAAAAAAACTTATCCTGTGACTGTAAAGTGACCTTGAGTTTTGAAAGGCGCTTATAAATGAAATGTATTATTATTATTATTATTATTATTATTATAAGTGAGGCTAAACACTGCAAAATCCTCATTTAAAACAGTTAAATGACAAAATACTGAACTTCCAAATTTAAAGACAGAACATTGTGGGACATTGGCTTACAGATGAATTCACAGGTAACATTTTAACATTCTACACATAAAGAGAAATTAACCGCGGAATAATAGATTTAGAAGAAAGCACCATTTCACACTCATTTAACATTACTGAGAGGTAGCTTACATCCCACCTTTCCTAAAGACAGGTTTCTATAGCCGCACACTTGACACTGCTGGCTTAAGTGAGGTTCCATGGACGCTGTTTTGGGGGGTTTGCTATGTTGTCTTATGAATACTTGATCGTATATTTATTCAGGGGCTTAAAGTCTATATGCCGATTGGATTTCTCAGCTCCTCCTTGGGGGCTTCGTATACTGTATTGGAGATCATTAAGCAGCAGTTGCAGTGACCCCTATTTAATGAGGATTAATGCAGGACCATCTTACATTTTGGGGGGGGGGGAGGGAAGACAAACTTGCTGCATTCCAATTGCTACCTGTTTCTTACTTATTTCTGCTGTTATTGAGCAACTATTTGTGTCTGTGTGTAACCATTGGGCACATGTTAAATAAAGAATCGATGATGAAACACAGTTGAATGGAAATTGAGGGAAGTCTGGAACAATGAGGTTTGATACAAGACGGCATTTAAGAAAATATAATAACAATAGAGAAAATGCACAATGACAATATGTCGGATAAGTAGGTTTGAGTAAAATATCTACTGTACTGCCCTCCTAGTTTATTGGTTCTATATTTGTCCTTGTGTTGCCATGGTGGCTTCATCGTTATTGCCATGTCAGAATTTAGAGTATCTATTTTTAAATACTATTTTCTAAAGCAGATTTGAGGGTTGGAAGTAAAATGATAATCCACTCCAATCACCTCTAACAATTAACACATTCACTGCCATTCACAAATTTATTCGTGAATTGAAAATATGACGTAGAGCGCCATTCCCGAATTAGTTCTGGTTTTGTTTTTTTCTTGCTTGGGTAAGAATACAGCGCTGGGCAGACCTCTGTCAATGTTTTTTTCTTCCACAAGGGGGCAGCATTTCACATTTCCCATGTTAGGGCCTTGTTCCAGCTTCAGCTGTTGTTAAAGGGCTATATAAACCAATATGTATGTATTGCATTGTATTTTGGACAGCCGCCCTCATTTCAAGCCCATATAACTCAAGACCCATATAATTTACGAATTAACTCTTTTTTTCTGAGGAAAGAAGAGTGTCTAAAATTTCTTACGCTGCATTGAATGTTTATGTAGTCCTAAAACTCAATAACCCTGGCACTGGAGTGGATACATTTTTGCATGTCTGGTAGTGAATGAGTTAAAAAAAATGTTTGGATTCAATGAAATGAATCCAAAAAGTTAACAGTTTAGTAATGGTTCGTAGTGTGTGAATATCCAATAGCTTTCATATGTAAATTATATTGAAGTGATTCCATGGTGTTCCTGATAAGTGATTACAGAACGAGATGCTCAAGGAGGAGTGTCAAGTGTGTTTTTATCACAGTTGGAGTTATCCTCCACTTAAATGGAAAATTATGTGAATTTATAATCACTTGGTGTATAAAAGCTTTGCCAAATTTAGTTTGATGGATCACATGTTCTTTTTAGTTCACAGTTCTTTGTTTTAGGAAAGGAATGATTCAGACCAGTAATAGTTTCAGCAGTTTAAACGATTATGCTGCAACATCATTGGCAGCTGTTATTGTTTTTTTTCCCCCATAATGCACTGATGTTTGCATTCAACAAAAAACATCAGTCGCCATGATGGCCTGGAGCCATAAGCCAAATTGGAGTGTGTTTGTTTGTAGAATAGACGTGCCAAAGTGCAAATCAATCTACACCTCATATCCCTTACCGAATATATTCCTAACCAACTCATCTGAGTCTGAATACATTTGTCGTTAGCCCCCCTTTCTTTTATTTCTACATCATATTAAACAATTGTGATCGGAAAATACGCTAAGTAACGCTTATACCGAAACCATTCCCTCTCATCCATGTTTATTTGTTTCTACCTTGTCATAGCAATGTTTCCTATTCTTAATTCATTCACTGCCATTCCCGAATGTATTCGGGAATTGAAAAGGATAATGTGGAGTGCCATTCCCAAATTTTTTCAGGGTTTTTTTTTTGTCTTGCTGAAGGAGGGGGGTGCCGATAAAGCACTGGTCAGACCTCTGGCCATGTTTTTCACTCCCAAGAAGGGGCAATATTTGCCTTTTGTACATTCCGCCCGATTTCAAGCTCAGATAACTCCAGACCCTTATAACGTAGGAATTAACTTTTTTTCCGATGAAAGTGGAGAATCTAAAGTTTCTTACGCTGCATTGAATGTTTATGTAGTCCGAAAACTCAATATTCTGTGGGTCCTGCAATTGGAGTGAAAATGACAAAAACCCTGGCACTGGAGTGGACACATGTTTCCACATCGTCTGGCAGTGAATGAGTTATGTCCTTAACATATATTACATGTAGATCAATATCTGGATTTTCACAGCTGCTAAGCAAGAACAGTGTAAAACACCAAAAGGGAAAATAATTGACACTGACACATGAAATTAATAGATCAGAGGAGAGTGGCTTACTGTCCACTGGAATGTACACAAGAGCCATGTCGTCAGTGGGAATGCAAAGGTGGGCTCATTGGCTTGCTGGGGGTGTTGTGAGAAGTCTCGGAAGTGGCCACTAGTCATAGTGGTGCTTCAGTCAAGCCCTCCAAGGGAAGCGTCGTGGCATTGTCAGTGGGCCGCTGATCCTCATGAGGATGCAAAGATGTTTGCCTGGTGGCATCCAGGCTGGCGTATGCAAGGTGACAATCGCCGTGCAGAAACGGAGGGTAGTGCTGGCGGTAGCTGATGTATGCGAACAATAGCCCGATCACTCCGCCAACAAAGGCATCTGCACAGTTACAAAAGGGTATTTATTTTAAAATGTGTTGCCATCTTTCATTTTAGCCAAACTATCACACCTGCTGTGAAAACAAAAATTAATTCAGCGAAGCAGAATGTTTTACGTTGCCTCAGCATGTATAATATTTAAAAGTAAATGAGTATTAAGTGGAATGCAAAACAAATAAACGGCAATGCTCTCAGGTGGACATGGAAAGGCTTCTGCAACATACTGTAACTGTTCATCCAAATCCAATCTCACCTTTGGGGAATATAAAGAGACCGTAGTGTTCAGCCTCTAGCTGCAGATTCTGTAGAGGAAACATCCACACTCTAAAAAATGGTGTATGCTCATATGTATTACTAACTCATTCACTGCCATTCACAAATTTATTCAGGAATTGAAAAATATGACGTAGAGCGCCATTCCCGAATTTCTTCAGGTTTTGTTTTTTCATGCTTGGGTGCCGATAAACCACTGGCCATGTCCTCTGGCAATGTTTTTTTCTCTTCCGCAAGGGGGCAGATTTTCCCGTTTTCCCATTTTAGCGCTTTGTTCCAACTTCAGCTGTTGTTAAAGTCCTATATAAACCAATGTGTTTCATTTTATTTTGGACAGCTGCCCTCACTTCAAGCTCATATAACCCCATACCCATATCATTTAGGAATTAACTCTTTTTTTTCTAACGAAAGAAGAGAGTCTAAGGTTTCTAATGCTGTATTGAATGTTGATGGAGTCCGAAAACTCAATATTCTGTGGATCCTTGAATTTGAGTGAGAATGACAAAAACCATGGAACTGGAGTGGACAATTTTTTGCACGTCTGGCAGTGAATGAGTTAAACTATTTTTCTCTCTCCTGGCTGAAATTGGATATAAGGCCAGAAACTCTATAATGTATCAGCTTGTTGAGTGTTTCATTGAATCCTGTCAAATATATTTAACAGTCTGAGACCGAATACAATCAATTAAGATGAAGGCCTCATGGTGACATTGATTGGGAGGCAAGGCAAAGCCTTAAGAGACCAAGCTCACACACACAAAAAAAAGGGAAAAAGGATCATGGGAAAATTAGTATTTATCAAGCACGACGCAGCTTCCAGGCTAATGGTGTTTCCCAGCTTGTGTTTACACAGAAAGCGGACCGAGGCCCCTCCGGTTTAATAGGCTGCGCTATTCCTGCATATGCTGACATTCTGCTGGGAAAGGAAAGAGACAACATTTGTGGGGAACAAACACATCACAAAGGAGCCGTTTGTTGGAGAAGGGAGAGGGGGACTGTCTTCTTTGGCGAGCCATCGTTTTAGTTTCAGTATTTGTGTTCAATCAAGTAATATGGATTGTTGGTAGTGACCCATAGTATGTCTTAAGACTATTTTCCCCCCTTCTGCTTTATATTTCAACGTGACTTAGCTCATGTGGTTCATTTCCACGTTCCTGAAGAATGGCAAGAAATATATTAAACAGACTCAACACTAAAATCTTGACCGCTTTTGTGGCCGCAACTAGTATGTTTTGCTAGTTTTGTGAGACTGTTGATGGGATTTTGCATTGTGTGTTAGCATTAAGCTAGTAGGTAAAATGGGGTTTGGATAAATACTGGACATGTTGTTCAACTTGTGTCTTGTTCAGTTTTGCCATACCGCTCATCATCCAATGGTGAGTAGTTTTACTTTATTTGAATGTTATTGTGTCGATCACCATTTTATATTTGAGTCACTTGCGGGATGAGTGAACGCTGGCCCGTCTGGCTGCCGCTGCTCACCCACAGAAAAACGTATCCTGTGACTGTAACGTGTCCTTGAGAGTTTTGAAAGGTGCTTATAAATGAAATGTATAATAATAATCATCATCATCATCATTATCATCGTCATCATCATCAGGGTTAGGGGTTAGGGTTAGTAACCATACTAATCATAATAAGGGTGTTGATATCGGTCGTATGGCTGCATTAAAAATGTAAAAACCTAAAATCCATCGATATCCAAAACACTCTAAAGTCGCTACATTTAGGCCTGTTTTTTTCCTGCAAAGATTAATAGAACTGTGTTTCATAATAATAACAATAAATAAATATTAAATTATTACTTCTGTGTTAAAACACCACACACTGCTATGTAATAATGACTCATACAGTATAAGAGTGCAAACACATGGACAATTTTAATAACTGAGGAACAACATGCACTTTGTGTTGAATCAACTTGTGTGTTAACCCCTCACCAGATGTATTTTACTGATATTATCAGAAAATTGAAGACATGTCAAGCATGAAATAATAGAATAGAGCATGAAATGAAAAAATAACATTCATGTATACGTACAGTAAAGTCTCGTTATATCGATATTCAAGGGAGTCCGAAAAAATATCGATATAACCGGGACTATCGATATATCCGACCCTGTTTGCATGTAATTTTCTCCGTGCGTGCATAGAAATAGTATCGATATAACCGGGACTATCGATATATCCGTTATCGATATAACGAGACTTTACTGTATTTTAAAATTAACTTAGCTTGGTATCAAACCATATTCCTTTGTACAGCAATAACCATGCAAAGCATAATGTATATTTTTTAAATTAAGGGTTGAACTAAATTATATCAGTGTGAATATTAATCTATTGTTCCTGATCTTCCTGATAGAGGATGTTGACTTGGTAATTACATTATGTCATATTTTCAAATTGAATCTTGATCCCAACTTTTTTTTCTGATCAACCCAATGTACACTGGACTTTATTAAAACTGATAAATACCATATGACAAAGCCATCCACATAGGGCATCAGTTCTTTTGTTGCCATATGTTTTTTTGTCCCATACATGTGGGATGTAATCTTTCCGTCTTTCTAGACAAGACCATTTTTTAAAGGGTGCTAAATCAAATCCTCGCTCAGTTGTACTCTGAAGCAATTATGCATGCTGCTGAGTTAAAAATGCATGCAGTCACATAAATATGACAACGTTGTTTGGAAGATTTTGGTTCTTGTTCATAATGGCGTTCATCATCCTGACACATTTATTGTTTTTCATGTTTGAGTTGTACACATAGAAGAGGGCTCCATTTAGATTGAATTTCACGGTGGAACAATTGTTTGGTCAACAACTCATTCTGGTTTTGATTAAACCCCCCAAAAATCCTCATGAATTAAAAAAAAATCATTTGGGCCTAAAATGCACGGTTTGTATAGATAACCATTTTTCTGGAACATGATTAATGGCTGATCAACAACACCAACAACAACAAAATATATCAATTATGTTGTGGTGTGAAATTCCATAGAAGCCCTGATCTTTTTCAGTTTTTGCTTTACTTCAATCAAAAATCTTCATGCTGTCACGGCCACCTGCACATACGTTGATGCTTTGTATTCTGAACAGAACACATCGCAAAATACACCGTCTGGGTTGGAGCGTTCTGGCTGACCTTGCCAATGGTGCTTGTAGTCACAGGTCCTGGACAAAGCGATCATCATTGCGCTGTAGAGGGGCAGCACCATGGCACAGAGACGCCAGCTACGTCCTCGGCCCTGATCAGTAAAGCACTGCAGCTTACCCGCCAGGTAGAAGGAAGTGAATCCAAGCCCGGAGAATGCAACTAATTAGAAGAAAAGAAAGATAAATCGCTTGAAATTCCTCATGCAGTTTGAGGTCCAACTGTAAAACTGAGTAGTATTTTGATTCGTCACAGAAATGGCATTATGTGGCAGGACACGATAAGCATTTTCCTTTAACTGCAATGGTGTTTAAGAGGACCACCGTAACATCTCATTTGTGTTAACAGACCGAATGCAATACGTGGATCACAGGAACTTTGTATTAACCGGAATTCAATCGTCATTGTTGGTAGAAAAATAGCTATTGTTTAAAAATAAAAGAAACAATTTACCTGTTGATTGAATAATTCAAAACACAATGCAGACATCGTGTCATGTTTTGGCTTGCGATCAACGGGTGGCACCATAGGGCCCTGGGTCGTTTTAATCAATGGCAGTTAAAAGGACTCCCGGCACACGACCATTCAGTTATTGTATGTTTCACCCTGTCAGGTTTGATTAACCTCATGTTTTACTCATGGTTTTCTTTGTTACTTTGGACTTGTTTTGTTCCAATGGCTTTGTTGTTTGAGATTTTGTTCCTGCTGACTTTATTTTATACACATTGTCAAATACACCCTGCCCCCCCTGCCTGCTCTTTTATTGTCCACCACAACCACCACCACCACCTTGAAAATTGTGACACGTGGATTCATGCACCTCGCTTAACTTCAACTAGCATTACTTGAGCTTGACACTATGTGATGGTATCAATATCGGTCTCTGTCTGCACTGTAATTGACTGGCAATGAATCCAAGCTGCTGCGATCAAAATCCCAATACCTTATTTAATTAAGGTATTTCTTAAAATCCAAATGCAAATATACATGCGAATAGAGAAAAGCTTGGGGAACAATGTCACTCCGTTACCAGAATACAGTGATTATCGGCATTGGGTGATCGATTGACCTTTGAAGCCTCTGAACAGATTCACCAATCACATCTTTTCATAAATATTGACAGATAATTAGCAGCCACCGATCGAAGCAAATGTCAACACTGATAGCAGCATAAACGAAATGCTAGATTTTTCCTTTTTTATTCAGTCAAGAATTTATCGACCAAATTCCAGGTCAAGAGTTGAAAATGGCGATTATCAGCGTCACAGCCAAATAACTATGTATTTCTCTCTCTCTCTCTTTCTCTCTGTTTCTCTCTCATACACACACAATCAACCACGTTTCACAGCTTTGTTGGATGGCACATGTCACATGATATTTTGTAACATATCATTTTATTTAACGAGCATAGTTTATAATTTCCTAAACCACATTTAGTCTACTTTTTTAATTCATCAGCAGTATGGCACAATTTTCATTGCATTAGGAAGTCTCATTGACAAAGATTCCGTCCTAATTTTCATTGACGACACCAACACACCACTCAGGCATGGCTCATTGCATTCCTCTCAATGGTTCATAATAAATAAAATGCTTAATGTCATTCAATCATCAATATTCATCATTAAAAAAACAGACTTTACATGCATAACACACCATTTATTGTGGCGACACCACTAAGCTTTCTATAGTCATCAGCAAACAGTCCAAGCATGCAAGCTTCTTTGCATTAATCAGGCAGACAACACTTGAATTATTCAAAACCCCAATGAAGTAAAAGAGCTTGGGCAGAGAATGCAAGAAATAGTGAAAATGCTCCTGCCCAGCAGACAAGAAGCAAATAAGTTTGAGAAAGCTGTGAATAGATGTAAATGAGAACATCTCATAAAATTCCAAAAACCCCTGATGTTCTTCTTGTGGAAACATCACAGAATCCTCTGTTCTGAGTGAGTTATTAAGTGGGTGATACATTGCAAGGTGTAATTGATGTGGCTGCTACTTACAAGAGGAATGACTGCTGGGAAAACTCTTACGACCTTCTGAGACCAGATGTGGCTCCCCAGTGCACAGCATTTTTATATTCACTTGTCCATCTGGGAAACAGCGCTGGAAGTAATCAGGCCTTGGTCTGGGAGTAAAATGCAACCATTAACCTTTTTATTAGCATTACAGACACATTTGCATGATATCTGAATCAAACTGAGCTTTGAGTCTTTTCCATTCCTGACACCTATGAGACAATTCTTTGTTGTATCTTGAAAGGACAGCCGACGTATCCGGACAAGTTGTGTCCAGAATTTGTAAAATGGCTTCAAATGACTTCTACTGAGCGTATTTCACAAAGATTCCACCGCATATAGCTATATTTTACGTTTTAAGATTCACGCTGAATATTCCGGAAGTCTTGTTCTTGAGTTGGTGATGAGTCCGTACGTGATGTCACTGAAGGAACGCCCCTGACCAAAAAAAAGACACATCGTAGCAGTCCTTCCATCACGTCAATGCATTTTGCTGTGCTTGTTTGGTCTGAAACTGTCATGTTGTACCAAAAAGAGCCAGAAGAGGGCGACCGAGCTCCATATAAGGAATTTATCAGCCTGTGGAAACGGGCTGATTAATTCCTCACAGGGAGCTTGGTCGCCATTTTCTGCCTTTTTTCTGGGACGCTACATTGCAGTCCAGATGCCTCAAAATGACACGGAAGGACTTCTTTAATCAATTGCAAACATGTATGCTTTCCTCTTCAGAACTATTTGAATCATATTCATAACTGGATGTGTAACAAGAAAGCATATTCTCCGAATCTGAAGCCAATGTTTTGATTCGCCAGCAATGCAAGACGTCTTGGTGTGACGACACGAACTGGGGGCGGGACTTTCTGAAAAAACCCAATTGGCAGCTCAATTTTTTGCAGATTCTGGACACTTTAAGTCATTTTTATTGGTGTTTTGCATTTGAATAAAAATATCATACTGCATGTTTTGGGTATTTTAGATGCTATAAAACGTTTTTCTGATGTCAGTTAAGAAACAAAAAAGTGACGTCGGTTTTCCTTTAAATCGTATAGTAAACTAGTGTGACTGGCTTGACACTTTAAAAATTGTGCCAGGTTTTTATACCCTGAAGGGAAGGTTACAAATGAATATGTACTACCAATATGTGTTGCTTACCTGCCAACAATTAACTTGATAGTGTTTGTGAAGACTCCATTCAGGGCGAGAGCCAGCGACACTGCTGCAGGAGGTAAAATTACAAATATTGTCAAACGTGACTCTCATTGATTTGGATTGCCACACCATCTCAATCCCATTTAGCTCAAGAAACATATTTCCCTATGAAGGAAGTCCCAAAAGTATCACACTTTCCGAAATAACATAAATTAACACATAACAGGAGCATAACATTTGTAAAAATATATTATTGAGCCAAAATGAGACCACTCCAGTGCCAGGGTTTTTGTCATTGTCACTAGGATTCCAGGACCCACAGAATATCGAGTTTTTAAAAAGTGTTAATTCCTAAACTATATGGGTCTGGAGTTATGTGAGCTTGAAATGAGGGTTGCTGATAAAAAAAATATTGCCAGAGGTTTGGCCAATCGCTTTATTGGCACCCGAGCAAGAAAAAACTAAACCAGAACTAATTCGGGAATGGTACTCGGCGTCATACTTTCAATTCCCAAATAAATTTGTGAATGGCAGTGAATGAGTTAATTGTCATGCTGCTAAATTAAACTTGGCCACTTGTAATTTGTCACAGATGCCGTAAAAAAAAATCGGACTATTTAGCTATTAATAAATAATAATCATAGATTGCGTAGATGTAGGTCAATTGTGCCTCAGCTTTTAGCTCAGGCTATGTTAATTCAAAATAAAAAGAAAATTGCTAAACAATTTGAAGGAGTCAGTTATGGTTGGCCATCAAAAGCCCAGTTGTGTACTGTACTTTCATGCAACCCGTTGATGTTGATAAATAGCACCAACTCAATAGTTGAAACAACTTCACAATAATTACACTGGGAAGATATCATTTCTGCTTTTTAGCTTGTGTAATGAGTAATGGGACTACTGCTCGCTGATATTTTCTGTAAGTACTAGACCCCCATTTAATTAGCTATCAAGGCAACTGATGGGGTAATTATGAGCGTAGGTACAATCCCTCACAGATGAATCTCACCAAAGACTGGTAATCAAATTGAATGGACCCCTACGTTACCAGCAATGAAATAAAAATTAAAGGCAATGAAATCTCTCTATGCAGCACGACAAAAGTGTTTTTGTTTACAATTTGCTAATCTGGACAACCTGCACAAATGAGACATGATGTGTCCGCAAATGTGAAGATGTTTGATCTGCCATATGGTGATATACTCTTGTGCCTGCCGCATTGCATCATATGGTGCCCAGTTTGCAAATTGCCACTGGGATATGTGTGCGTGTGTGCGTGTGTACACACATTTGATCGAGGCAATGTACCACTCTTTGTAACCTCATGTTGGCATCAACACATTTTTATAGAACTATATAATAGCTCGACAAACACCCAAAGAGAATTTGGAGGAATTATTCATGTTTGGAACCATGAGCAACACACACAGTTATATTGATTAGTACATTCCCTTCTAGCTGTATTAGTTTTCGACAGCTGAAGCAAAGTGCTGTTTTCTACTTAATTGGGTGGAACGACTGAGTTTTTTTTCATAGTTGGAGCGAGGACAGACCATCTCAAATAATTGGATGAGCACGCCTGTGGCGGCAAGGTGTGATCCAAGGGATCAGATAATGGATGGATGGATGGATGGTTTTCTTTCATAGTAATAACGATATAATGTTATGCAGAGGTGTACTTAAAAACATTTTATCCAAAAATGACACAGCGGGGAGTTGGGAGGGTGTGAATTGGACTTCAACTACTCTACTGACTGTGTGTGCCTTAGTTTCACAGGCCCCACAGACAGATGAATGGATGGATAAATGGACGGACCGATGAACAGACAGTCCGAAAGACAGTCCGACAAACCGACCGACCGACAGGCAGATAGCTCGTAAAATCATATCATGTAATTAGCTCCACCTACCTAAACATGCCTCTTTGATTTCTGTCTTGTCTGTCCTCTGAATTATCTTCACCACAAATATCACTGCCAGTGGAGTAAGGAAGGAGATTGCCTACAAGGGAATCAAGATGAACAGGGTTCGGTTATTACAGTAGCATTAGTCATGTGTTGCTTGTTGAGATAAGCAATATGAAATTACATCAGCCTCAGAAAATGATATCCCTCTAAAGTGTATTCAATACTCGTTGTACTAAGTTCATCCTGTCTACTTGATATCTAATGTTAAGCAGATTCTTTACTTACAGACAGTGTAGTTGCCTCCGCCGCCTTGTATTCAATAATCTTTTAATTTTCAACATGTCAAAGCTGAAAAGCAATGTGCTTCATTGTTACAAGGGTTTTAACAGACCTTTTCTTTGACGTTTGGGTTTTCTTCTCATGGCGGGAAACCCTTTGCTGAACTGCTTTATAATAATTTTTGTTTCATTTTTCATTTGTTTTGTCACTTACTCAGAGTCACGCTGAGACCTATGAATTTCATCTCACTTCATGTGAGTGGGCGGCCCGGTAGTCTAGTGGTTAGCACACCGGCTTCAGTGCAGAGGTCGCCGGTTCGCGTCCCGGTCCAGCCTCCCTGTGTGGAGGTTGCATGTTCTCCCCGGACCCGCGTGGGTTTTCTCCGGGTCCTCCGGTTTCCTCCCACACTCCAAAACATGCATGGCAGGCAGATTGACCACTCCAAATTGTCCCTAGGTGTGAGTGTGAGAGTGACTGTTGTGTGCCCTGCGATTGGCTGGCAACCAATTCAGGGTGTCCCCCGCCTTGTGCCCGAAGACAGCTGAGATAGGCTCCAGCAACCCCCGCGACCCTAATGAGGAATAAGCGGTACGGAAAATGAGATGAGATGAGACTTCATGTGAGTGTTGGGTACACCTATATTTTATCTTTGCAGATAGAGCATATATCACCAAAAAAGATTAGCTGACTTGATGTGAAAGCTTCTACATTTATTACATTCAAACGGATCCAGATACTACAATCACCATGAATGGGATGCAGTAGAAGAGTGATGCACACGTGTCGGATCCCTGAGCAGTGAAGGTGTGTTTTATTGCTCAAGGCCATATCAAGAGTGCTCACCGAGCATGGAGGCTCACACGTCCCTGTGCCAGGACATTTTGTTCAGCTCTTCCAAGGGAGAGCCAGAGGCATTTTCAGGCCAGACAAGGCACTGTCTATGCAACATGTCCTGGATGTGTCAAGGACCACATGCCTGTAGCACTTCGGCAGGCATTCAGGAGTCATCCTAATCTGATGCCCACCTTACCAAGCTCCTCGATATAGACACTCTCAGGTCCTTATCTCTAATTGAGAGCCCAGATACCCTGCAGAGAAGCTCATTTCAGTCGCTTGTAACTGTGAACATTATTCTTTCTTGGGGCTATAGGTGAATGTGATGATGTAAATGGGAAATCGAGAGCTGAACCTTGAAGGTCAGGTCCATTTTCGCCATGAGAGACCAATGCATCAACCAATAAATTGCACTGATCCACCTCCGTTCTCATGTCACTCAAGATCAGAGCCCCAAGATACTATAACCTTTTTATTTGGAGCAGGATCTTACCAGCGACCTGGAGAAGACACTCCACCCCAAGACCATTGGGGGGCAGAACAAGAAATATGACTGACAGACACCCACAGTTATTTTTTTATTTTTTTCATTCAGAAAACTGCAGTTGTATCTTTGAGCATTAGCTGTACAGTTGAGTGGTGAAGAGATTATTACATTTTATGGCGTGATAACTGGTGTAACTGCAAAAAGTTCATTCACAATATACATTATAATCTAATTATCTGTTATTTTGCTAATAAAATAAAAAACTGATGAAGAAATATTTAGTGTAGAAGTGCATTCGGCACAGTTCACCAAAATACATTCATACTACAAAGTCACAGTTATTGCAGGTCCATTTGGACAGAGAATTTAGAAGGACATGCTTTGAACAAAGACTCTTTCATCTTGACATCAGGTTTGGCACTCTTGGAAACATTCGTATAACATTTGGAGGCTTGATGGATCCTTTCATTTGGGAGTATTTTCTTTTGAAGTAAGGCTGCAAGGACACCCTGAGACATGAATTATAGAAAGGGTGATGATGTATTGTAAATAATGGGGAATTGGTTTAGGTTGTCACGGAAACAGTTGCATTTTCAGCATCAATGTTGATTTGGTCTCAATGTTGGCTCTCTGCACTATTTTACTGTATTGTACTGCACAAAAATAGTATTTCCAGAATCTGAAGAGAAAATATTAATGCTACGTGCACAAGTAACACCTAAAAAACTACCCTTTCCTAATCAGTAATGATAGTCCCACAATGGGGAAATTTGCTTCCAGTGGATTTACTTATTTCGATCACATTTATCGAGCGTGCGTGATTAAAATACCATTTAAATATACTGAGGATAAGTGCAAAAAAATTGCAGTACATTAGTTATGTACAATGTAAAATGAAGTACTTTTTTGCCAGTGTCTATATTTCTACTTTTCTACCATTTCCCCAAGATGGTTCACTGATTTTTTTTCATCTAAAAATACTGTCATACATTTTCTGATTTCAACATTATCATCATGATCACGAGTAACGAAAAATTGCAATGGTTGTTTGACTGTTTCAGCTAGCTTTTTTGTATTATTTTACCCCCCAACCCAGAAAAACAACAACAAAGTTTGAATAAATGCCGCAGGGTGGAGCAAACCCACTGTTCTGTGAATGACATCATAAATTATGTTTTTCAAAACTTGACAAAAAAATCAAAGTGTCACATTTGTTGGATGGAATGGTTAGGAGAGAAATAAGGGTGTCTCGGTCATACCAAACATGAAAAAGCAAACTAATTTGAAAAGGAAGCCAACCAATACTGGGGAGGTCACATGGAAAGTCTCAATGTCGTGACCACAGACGAGATGCTGAATATATTTGTTTATTTCCGCCTTGTCAAGCCACAGATTGAAAATGTCCATGTGCTTTGAGTAGCATCCTACACTGTTTATATTTTCGGTGTCTGTCTGTGTGTTTGAAGCCTGCTGTTAATGTATTGATTTTTACAAACACACTTCATGGCACCATTAAATTTATGAGATGAAAAGTCTTGTCATTTTGGGTCGGCAAAACAAAGTATTTGCAGCCACTCAACATCATCGGTGTGAATTGTACATTTAAAGTGGCACTCCAGCTTGAGTGGGACGGTTGGATGATGAGTAATTAGAAGTATTTCACGGATACTGGCTGCATACGAAGAGCAATTTTAGTTGAAGTCTGCCAGTGGATCCTGACAGCATGGGGCAGTGTCAAAATGTCTTTACTAATGGGTTTTATTTGAAAGGCTAAAATGTCGCATGATAAAATAAATACCGTACAACAAGCTCATCGGTGAGTTTGTCTTGTGACGTCAGTGACAATGACATCTAAAGAGACATACTGTACTGTAGAATGTGTGTAACGAGGGAGATCAGGCACTGCCGCTTTTGTGGGTGTAATGCGGAGGAGGAAGACAAAGATAGCAATCAGGGACTTTTTGGGGAGGCCTGGCGTGACTAGGCATGCTGGGATTTTTTTTTTTTTTTTGTCGTTTAATTTAACCTTTATGTAGCTAGGTTGATCCCAAGAGAAACCTGCCCAAGACAGGCATCAGCAAAATATATTGCAAGAGACATAATATCACAAAATTGTCACAAAATGGTTGCTGTGTTTGCTCAGCATTGACGGTGAATAGTATTGGCTATTGTCATCTAAGACAACGCCTCCTTCTTCAAAGAAGACTTTGAAGAAGTTTTCTAACACCACTCAAGTATTTATCGCCTCAAGCCAACCTCATTTTAACCACTAAAAAATGAGAATCCATCGTATTAATCATCGTAAATAACAGATTTTGTGTCTGCAGAAATTAGTCAAAATCAAGAATGAAAATGGCCCAGTTGCATGGAAATATTGCTGAGTTATATGACTGCTATCAAGATAGCTTTAAAGGACAACCGACGTCTCCGGACAAGTTGTGTCCATAATTTGTAAAATGGCTTCAAATGACTTCTACTGAGCGTATTTTAATAAGATTCCACCGCATATAGCTATATTTTACGTTTTAAGACTCGCGCTGAATATTCAGGAAGTCTTGTTTTTGAGTTGGTGACGAGTCCGTACGTGACGTCACGAAAGTGACCGAAAAAAAAAGACGCATTGCAGCGGTCCTTCCATCCCGTCAATGTATTTTGCTGTACTTTTTAGCTCAATTTTTTTTGCAGATTTTGGACACTTTAAGTCATTTTTATTGGTGTTTTGCATTTGAATAAAAATATCATACTGCGTGTTTTAGGTATTTTAGATGCTATAAAACGTTTTTCTGATGTTAGTTAAGAAACAAAAAAGTGATGTCGGTTGTACAATGATACAGTAGGTACTTACGAACATGACCCTTTTGGGAATGTGATCGGACTCAACTAGGGGATTCTTGTAGAGCCAAAGCTCTTCCGGTTGGATGACTCGCTCAAAGGGCTCCAAGAATTCAGTAAATCTGCAGAAAAAAATGACAACAGTTTAAACAGTGGCATTTGAAGATTGTGCATAGGTTGGGAAAAGTCACATGACTTGGGGGTGTGCATACAAAAGAGCTGTTGTCTTTCAGGTAGCAACAAACAAGGCTTCATCATGGATCATATCTTCACTATAATGCCCCTGCTGTCTCATTCCCACACAGAATTGGGACACATTAGCAAGATACTCCTGGGCCGCCCATTGATATGTCAGAGTTGACCTTGTTCGCTGTCATGTTTCTAAAGGTTTTATGTCATTTAATTTCAAAACAAGTCAGTAGTTTACACCGTTTTACCATTGATGGATGAGATTCTTGTTACATGGGGTGTGTGGCCATCTTTAAATATTCAAAGTGCTGAAGCCAGAGTAACACACGATAAGAGCATAAATGAAACAGCAAAGACCTTGGGCAAGAACATTTGTCACCTGTGAAATGAATATACTAATGAATTTGACATTGGTATCAACATTTGGTTTCCATCGATCTTGAATTCAATTCACTTCCTGTCAAAATTCCTTGTATATCTTGAAGAAATGTTACTCCCTTTAAAGCTATTGATGCATGGCATAATTCTACCCTTATTACACTGTATATCTTTAGACTGATGTTCTATTTGGAATATTTTGGTTACTTTGTATACAGTAGAGGTATTTGATATTGTATTGTTGACCCTTTAAACTATGCTTCAACCTGATGAGTGTTTTCATAGGAAGAAAAAAATCCATCCATCCATTCTTGAATTCAGAGTCAGGTTGCAGTGGTCAGCAGTTTAAGCCTGGAAGCTCAGTATTCCTTAACCATGGCCACTTTGTCCAACTCTTTTGCAGGGGATCCTAATGTGGCCTAGTTTATTCCCACGGACACACCATAAAGGTATCCAGGAGGCATCCTTATCAAATACTTGTGCGACCTTGCCAGGCTCCTCTCACCGCGGAGGGAGACCGGCGTTGACTCTAAGCCCCTCCCTAATTACCAAGCCTCTCACTTTGTGTCTAAGATAAGGGATAGGCTAGACACCCTGTGGAGGGAACTCATTGGGACAGCTTTTATCCGCGATCTTGTTCTTTCATTCGTGACTCGTGACCCTCGGTGGGGCACTCAGGTTATTGGTACACACAAAGGTGATGGATCACAAGGGAAAAGGAATAATATTAATCATCGCAATTATTATTATTAGCATCCTCATCATAATTATTTCAATTATTATAGCCAGCAGATTGCAGGGCACATGAATTTATATGACTCTTTGAACGGTAATAGCGCACTCACAAAGCTAAATGAGTGAACTGTTAAAAAATGTCAGTATGGGCAGTTGGACATTTCTACTATTTAGAATATTCATTTTTTTCCCCAGATGAAACTTGTCTTAAAAATGCAAACAATAAGCTTCCATTTTTATTTTGCCATCAAAATGGAGTCATAATGATATTTAGAGTATTTTGTATTTTACATTTGGATTTTCACCTGATTGAAGAGGAATCTCATTTGAAAAATACACACACTTAAAGCTTCCAATTTGATGCCTCCAAAAAGTCTACTAAATGGTTTTGCAGTCGCTACCCTCACAAACACAAGTCAAGTCATTATGTTGTTCTGTCATTCCATTAGTTGCACACGGTATGCTTCATTAATTGCTCCATTTTCAAGATTGTGCTTGCAACGGCACCTTTGTTCAGACCTTAGTGGGAGGAAATCCTATTTAAAAGCAAGAATTAAAAACAGATATAGAGCGCAAAGTATCTCTCCCCCACATACACATACTTCAGGTTATTAAATAACAACCGTAGCCCACCTGTCATTCTATCAGGCTTATCTCAAATTGAGTCAGTAGAGTTCTAATGAGACTATCTCCCCCAATGTAGTGAAAGCGTTTAAAAAAACAACAAAAAAAAAAACTAAATTCTAAGCGTGGTTTCATGTTTGAACACAGAGAATAACAGTAGCTGAATACATCAAAGGTGAAAAAAAAATGCTAATCCTGATGTCTCTTCAGACACAAAGAACAATTAATAATCAAGAGGACAAAGGGGCTCAGTATTAATTGATATTCTAAAAAGTATTACAACGATATTGCTTGTTAAGAGTCGTGGTCGCAAGCCAAATCAAAGGGAAAATAACAGTAATGAAAAAAACACTGTCATGCCTTAAAATGGTGAAGAATATATTAGGATATCATATAAATAATAATAATAATAATAATAATTATAATAATAAATACATTACATTTTAAACGCCTTTCAAAGCTCTCAAGGACACTTTACAGTCACAGACAAGCATAGGTACTATAATAAATAAAATATAATCACAAATAGAATGCACTTTGCTGCTGTGAAATGTAAATTTCTCCACTGTGAGACTAACAAAGGCAAATACAAATCCAAATAAATCTTGTTTCCTTTCGGCTTTTCCCCTCAGGGGTCGCTACAGCGAATCAATGTCCTCCATCTATCCCGGTTTTGTGCATCCTCTTCTCTCACACCAGCTACCTTCATGTCCTCTTTGACCACATCCATAAACCTCCTCTTCGGTCTTCCTCTCGGTCTCCTGCCTGGCAGTTCAAGACTCAGCATTCTTCTCCCGATATAGTCACTGTCTCTCCTCTGGACATGTCCAAACCATCTCAGTCTGGCCTCTCTGACTTTCTCTCCAATGTCTCTAATATGAGTTGTCCCTCCTGTCCAACCTGGTCACTCCCAAAGAAAACCTCAACATCTTCAGCTCTGCTACCTCCAGCTCTGCTTCCTGTCTATTCTTCAGTGGCACTGTCTCCAGTCCAAACATCATGGCTGGTCTCACCACTGTTTTATACACTTTAATCACCGTCTTTTGTCTGATTTTAAAGGCTCCTCATTCCTTAACTCATTCACTGCCGGATGATGAGAGCAAAAACGTGTCCACGCCAGTGCCTAGGTTTTTGTCATTTTCGCTTATATTGCAGAACCCACAGAATATTGAGTTTTTGGACTACATAGACATTCAATGCAGCGTGAAAAACCTAAGACTCTCATCAGAAAAAAAAGTTAATTCAGAAATGATATGTGTCTGGAATTATCTGCGCTTGAAATGGGGGTGGCTGTACAAAGGGCTTCCTCCTCATGCAAAGGAAAAACACGGCCAGTCGTCTTACCAGTGCTTTATCGGGAGTCGGTACCCAAGAAAAACTAAACCCTGAACAAATTCGGGAATAGCGCTCCACGTTATGCGTGAATGAGTTTAGATGACCTTTCCTAACACGGTCCTCTGTACTAAGACATAGAATAAAGGTCATTTATTTTTAATATATCTGTCTTACTGCAGTTTTCTGAGATATGCGAAGACAAATGGCAGGAGGTTTTCTTTTTGTGTGTGAAATGGTACTTATGAATAAATGTCATGGCTTGGGCTTAAATGGCATTTATTGACAGGTGCTCCTTCATCTTCAATGATTAAAAACAACATGATGTGAGGAGCAGAATGAACTCAAAAGTCGATGGCCGAAACATTTTGTCTGCCAATTTGATGAAAGTTGGAACTAAACAAAACAGGCAGAGCCTGGACCAGGCAGCCCCAAAATACGCTGCCAAAATGACAAAAGCAATGTGGAAGCCCAAGTCAATCTCTGGATAATTTATTTCTAAAAAGGAAACTGGAGGCACGACACATTTTTCCCCATGATTCCTATGCTTCCAAGTACAGTGAGGCCTCGGTTTCCGAACACCTTGCCTTACGAACGTTTCGGTTCACGAACGTTAAATTTATGAAAATTAAACCTTGGATTAAGCACTACTTTTCGCGATACACACCATCACCGCTGGCGGAGTAATCTTCGGCGGAAGAACACGTAAGCACACGACCGAACAGCGCCCCAGCCGGCCTACTTTTCCACACCCCCTTTCTACGAGTGCACACGTCGATCGTCTTCAACGATACTTTTGCTGTTATGGGACCGAAAAAAAAAAAACCACCACAGGCTCGTGTTCAGAAGAACACACAAAACAAAATTACAGTCGAGGAGATCATTGAGAAACATGAACGAGGTGTGCGTTTGTGGTGTCACAGGTGTGCACCGCGGCTTTCATGTGAATCTCAGCCTGACACATTTCCCACGCTGTGTGTCACTTCCCTGAGAGTAACTTTCTACTACCATTCTACAAATAAAGAGCATGGTACCGATATGCTAAGTCCACCATTGCTACACAAAGGCGTTATTTACTCGATGCTTTCACGTGACGAATGACACCGAAGTTGTCACGTGCGAGTTGACAGCTGTGGCGGGGTCACCGCTCCCGACCTTGGCCAGCTGCTGTCAATCCCCTGATCACATACTGGGACATTTCAACGAGTCCATGTCACCTCACCAGTGACATGATTACGACGCCTCGCGCCTTGCCAGTGTCTTGGACTTGCCAGCACAAGAGTTTACTTCGCCCGAGGTGATTGTTAGCCGTGATCGCGTAAGTTTGTTGCTTTCAGCGATTGCAAGTTTTTTCACCCTCGCGTGCCAAGTAAGCCAAGGCCCAACTGTACTGTATCGGGTTTAGTCAACTAGGTGGTTCCTTTGTGGTATGGAACCTTTGATGCTTCTCGTAACATTCTGCGGTTATGATTAAAACAAGTGAGTATAAAGTGTAAACGGGTCCCCACAAATGCAAGATCATGCATGTAGTACTTAACACACCAAGCTGTTACAACTTTTCGTTGTACTACGTTCATCCTGTCTACTTGATATGTAATGTTGAGCAGATTCTTTACTTACAGACAGTGTAGGTTTTCAAATACCTGACATGTTTTGGCGACTACTTCCGGAAGTAGTCGCCATGTCACGCCTACACTGTCTGTAAGTAAAGAATCTGCTCAACATTATATGTTACAACTTTTGTTGAGATATGGAGCTGAATCTCTGCATATAGAAGTCAAAGTTGGAATGATGAACCTTTGTTTCATGTTTAAGTAACAATCATAGACTTTGACCTCCCTGTTCTAATATTTTTTGGGGTCGAGTGTAGCTTTTAGTTGAATCTCATTAGTGCCATTGACTTTATAGTGGTACCGTTATATTTCATTCATTCAGATTTTGATCTGTCTGTGGTTTGCAATAAAAGTCTCGTATTCACAGCTGTGATCTGTTTGGTTAAGATTATTACTTTCGTACATGCAAAATTAAATTGCGTCTGAAGCGGGTTATAATATCCGTTCTTCTTTCTGAGAATTTGTACCCAATATGCCCCGACAAATCCATACTAGCCTCAGAGGATTTCCCTTGGTTGGAGATTCCATTTTAGATCAACTCTCATTTTCCCTTCCCTAACTAGAAACTTGAAAATAAAGACTTGAATACACTTCACACACACTTTAATGACTTCTTGCATTCATTTCATCCTTGAGTCCTACTATGGTGCTCATCTTTAGTAGAAATTAATTCACTCTTTTATTGCAATTCACATGCTGCCTTGAAAGCAGAAGGGTGTGCATCATTTATAACAAACACATGCTTCTTCCCACAATGTCGCAGAAGGCCATCGCTGATTGCATTTCGTAAAGATAATGATGGCGATTCAATTGGAAATGAGACGTACCGTAACACTAATGCCACTAGCCGATTGTAACTATACATAGATAACCAGAAAAAAAACAAAGTATGACAGTCTTGTAGGAAGGGACTCAAATAATGAAACGCAACGCAGTAACAATCTAAAAGAAGTGCTATAGCAAGACCCAACATCCTCACAAAGTTGAGAGATGAGTCCCCGAGATGGCCATTAACACCAACGGGCCTTATAACTCATCTTAGCCTGCAGGCTATCTGGGGAGTGCTTTATCCTGTTATATCAGCTTTTGTTCGCTTTGTATACAGCGGAAAGCCTACTGGCTTCTCCAGGCTCTGTAACATTGTAGATCTTGTAGTTAAAAGTTTGGAAGAAAAACTGAAGTTGTTTGGAAAGCTTTGATGCAAGCTTTTGTCAGCAGATTCGATGGAAGTGCTCACGTCAATTGGCCCTGAAGTTTAGTGTAAGGTGACATTCATGCCAAATGGAGAATACCAAAATCCAGATACCCGTGAAAAGCTAAAAAATGTAATACAATAGTAAGAGTTCAAAACAGGTTGTTTTTTTTGTGAATCAAAATCTGAGATTAATCAGCATGGATGAAGTCATGATGAAGTCCAAGATGGCGCCCGAGTAGCCAGCCGTCAATAAGTGCTCCCATGAGCCCAGCTTTGTTTTAGCAGCTGGATGGATGCATGGCTTGAGGAGAAAGGAACGCAGAGCGCCGATGCGTATGTGGAACTGTCGCGTCTTGGAATTGAAGTGGATTTACGTGAGACAGGAGATGTGAGACAATCTCTTTCATCAATGAATGCTACAGCTTCATCTTTGTTTTTTCACCATGATGTCCCTGATCCACTGGTGCAAAGGACGCTTACATCTTCTCCTCTTTCATCTAGAACTGCTTCAGACAACAAAGCGGGTTCAGAAAGTGCTTAAGATTGAATGACTGTGTCTTTGTGTTGTCATATTATTTTGTTATTTATTTATTTTTTGTTCTTTTGACTTCAAGATGGCGCCACGGGAGTGGTTGCCTTTACAGCAGTTCTTGTATTTTGTTTTTCTACTTCTTCCTTTTCATTCCTCTTACTTTCTAATTATGAAATGTAAATTTATCCACTGCAATACTAATAAAGGCTAATTCAATCATCTATCCATTATAAAATATGGAACGTTTATTAGGTATGATCTTATAATTTGACGCCAATGAATATGCAAAATTACTGAAGAAGGAAGCTAACCCAATGAATGTGATTTCAAAACATTAACACATTAAGAGGTTGAGTAACTGTCATTGTGCACCACAGTGATCCGACCTCTGACCTTCTTTGGATTCTAGCCAGGTTGACCATGATTACATATCAGTTCAAGTAGTTGGATATTGCCATGGCAACAACTGAAATGCCTTCCCATTGTCACAAGCCAGTGAACAAAAGGAATTTTGAAACCGAAATCGTTGTATAGTATAGTAGTTATGCCAGCATCATAGCTAATACTGTAAGTCAACATGAAATTCAATTGATTTCCACAACAGGCGCATTTAGTTCATTTGACCTTTTCACACCCAGAAACATTCCAGCATTTCATGTTCATATTCATGACAGCTTGGAAACAGGTCAGTTTATCCTCATTAGCTCATTTTGAAATCCGCTCAACACTTGACAATACAGCAAGATTATTTTGCAAAATCTTCATTCCCTCCAGCAACTGATGGCCGACAGTTCAATAAGATACAGCACATTTATCAGCCGGTTTTATGGGTCAACACAGCACAATGGACTCAAGGACTCACGTTTAGCTGCAGCCCATAACTAAATTATCAGCATGAGAGATATCTGCACAATTTCACAAGATATCACATGGAAGAGCCGTGCATGATGATGTTTGCTATAGCACAATCAGAGTCTCTGGTAGACTACACTGCACTTATCATTAGAAAAAAGGCATGAGAAATAAGTATGGAGGATACTAATAAAGGTTGATCTAATCTAATCTAATTCCTTAATGTAAGTGGTACGCCTCAAGAACAACTGTGAGACAATGTGCAAAGTATCAAGCAGACAGTGGTTCAAGTTAGTACTACGTAAACTTTTGTCGTAATTCCCTCCAGTTGTACAAGTACATATCTTTATAGAGCGTATATTTTATTAAATGTTTATTTTTCAGTACAAACCAATACAAGTTACTTATACAAGGCTTAAAGATACGTATATAAATCTTAATAATGATTATAATAATACATTTCATTAATAAGCGCCTTTTAAAATTCTCAAGGTCACTTTACAGTCGCAAGTTTTTCTCTGGGTGAGCAGCGGCAGCCACACGCGCCAGCGTTCACTCAAATAGATAGAAAGCTAGCGAGCTGGCTAATAGATAGTGAATAGATAGCTAGCTAGCTAGCTAGATAGCCAACTAGATAGCTAGCTATATAGTCAGCTAGTTAAATTACTAAATCAGACTTAAACATACATTCCATACAAAATATAGGACTGAAGCAATTTACGAACAACCTTACAAACGACCGTTCGGAACGTATCTCGTTTGGAAGTTGGGGAGCGTCTGTATATATTCACAGCCACATTATAACCAGTTTCACAATGTAATGGTGTCGGACGCAAACATAGCATATATTCTGCCATAACCAAGATGATTAGTTGAGACAGACGCTGTCTGACAACTTTCAATTTAACATGTTGACTATATTTTGTTGCTCTTTGCAGTCGTGTAAGTTGTTGGATGCGTGCACAAACTATGAATCATAACTAAATGTGTGACAGTGAAATTCCTTTCAGTGTATCCATCCATTGTCCAATCCACAAAGGTCACATTGCACCAAACTTTGTTCGTTGTCCTGGTCCACAATAGCTACTGGATATGACAGAGTCCACAAGTGACCAAAAGAATCCAGGGAACATGAACAAAAGTTTGATGGGAAAAAAGAAAGAACGGTACATGAAGTTATTTTTCCTCTAAATGGCTGACAATGTCATTGGACATGATTCACGATACATTTGAAGCTGGAAGCTTTTGTTGAAATAAATTGCATTTTACCTGGACGTCGGTATGCTTTGATTAAATTTCTGTCAGTTCATGTTAATCAACAGGCGCATTAAATAAAAGTCATTGCACAATCGTCCAAACGTGACCCTGAGAAGGCGTCAGCTCTAATGTCTTGCCTCACCCTTTGGAGCTTCAATCTTTGTTAGACTCCGGTGAAATGTTCCCAATTATGTGGCAACACAACATTTTTGATTGAAAATCTTGCTTTGAAAAGCAAATTAACTGAGCTGACCATCTGTTTCATCTGAGTTAGAAATGACTTTTCTCACTGGAAGAGAGGTTGTCAAATACTTTTCACCTTTCTCAAAACCTCCCGGCTACTTCCTGTCACTCTCGACTTATAAATCGAGTCATTTCATTCTAAAGCAGGGAACTGCGGAGAAGTGATTCAAGAGATTTGCACGGTAATCGAATTACAGATAACACTGCACCCAGAAGTGAACCTGGTTATCCGTTTTTTGGTTCATTTTGTCACATTTCACCGTTGAACAATCCCAATCACATCAACACCGGTGCAAAAATAATCTGACGTGGGGACCCTCTCGGTCAATGTCACAATGAGGGTCTTTCAGTTGTTGCACAGCCTACGCCATCTCCCACCTGAATGTCTTTTTTGATGAAAAGTGTGGAATTCAAAGTCGTGTGGCTCCTAAGAGGAAGCAATTAGAGCAGGGGTCGGGAACCTTTTTGACTAAGAGATCCATAAAAGTAAAATATTTAGAAATATTTTTCAGTGAGAGCCACACACACGCGAGCGCGCACGTAAACACGCGCGGCCGCGTTTCAACAAAATGTCAGAAGGCTCATTACCTTCCACACTTGCTATCTGCAATATACTTCTCGCAGAAGTATATTGTTGCTAACCTTAACATAGGGCTTTTTAAAATACAGTAAAGTCTCGTTATATCGATATTCAAGGGAGTCCGAAAAAATATCGATATAACCGGGACTATCGATATATCCGACCCTCTTTGCATGTAATTTTCTCCGTGCGTGCATAGAAATAGTATCGATATAACCGGGACTATCGATATATCCGATATCGATATAACAAGACTTTACTGTATCATGGACATTCGACTGTTTCATCGATGTTATTGTTTCATTGCAAATTAGAATCGCGAATCATCCGGTGCATTCAAGTTGGAGCGTACTCGTCTTTTTTTTTTTTTACTCGTCAGGCTCATTTAAAGGGGCGTTTACCTGTTTCAACATGACGGCCAATATCAGCCAATCAACATTGCGCTTTCCGCCAGCCTAGGTCAGTGTCATCCAATCAAAATTGCGCTTTCCGCCAACTGCAGCCCCAACAGGAAATGAAAAAGCGAGAATATGTAATTAGTTTTATCGGCGAGCCATATGCAATCATCAAAAGAGCCATATATGGCTCTTTTAGGGCAAGATAACAAACTAAGATTTACAATACAGAACTAATGCACGAATGAAATGCACAATGATTTGTGTATTAAAATCATAAAAAGAAATATGATGAATTTTAATTAATTTCACATTACATTAGTTAGTTATTGAATATACTAGACATATAGAAATAAATACTTCATCAATATGATTCATGGTGTAAATTTTGTGCCAGTGCAGCAAGGATTTTTCACTGTGATGTGACACAGATATGTGAGTGACACACAGCTGGCTGACATTTATCAATGCTGCCATGCTCATTGTTCATTCTGGCAAATGTCAACACTGACAGGAGCAGGAGTGAAATTTTAGAGTTGTCCTTTTTCCTCATTTAAGATTTCATCGACCAAATCCCAGTTCAAGAGTTGAAAATGGCGATTAGCAGCGTCACAGCCTAATAACTTTATCTCTTTTAGTCAGTTGCTCTCTCTCTCGCACTTCTCTCTCTCTCTCTCTCTCACTCACATAAAATCTGCCTTTATTTTACTCTAACTCATTCACTGCCAGTCCCGAATTTGTTCGGGTTTCGTTTTTTATTGCGGGGGTGCCGATAAAGCACTAGTCAGACCTCTAGCAATGTTTTTACCCTTCCACAAGGGGGCAGCATTTCCCTTTGTTTCCAGGTCAGTGCTTTGTTCGAGCTTCAGCTGTTGTTAAAGCTCTATATAAACCAAGATGTATTTATTGCATTATATTGAGGACAGCCACCCTCATTTCAGGCTAATATAATTCCAGACCCATGTAATTTAGGAAATATATTTTTTTCTGATGAGAGATGTTTCTTACACTGCATTGAATGTTTATGTTGTCATAAAAGTCAATATTCTGTAGGCTGTGGAATTTGAGGGACAATGACAAAAACCCTGGCATTGGACACATATAATTTATTAACTCTTGTTTTTCTGATTGAAGACGATAGTCTAAGGTTTCTAATGTTTCTTGTATTGCATTGAATGTTTATGTAATCCAAAAATTCAATATTCTGTGGGTCCTGGAATTTGAGTGAAAATGACAAAAACCCTGGCACTGGAGTGGACACATTTTTGCACGTTATGGCAGTGAATGATTTAAAATGTGCTAGACTCGGTTCTGCTATGTGGGTATGTAGAATGCAGGTCTACATAATATGGGAGCTAGCAATCACTCTAATCCTGGACTATTTTAGTGGCCTGTAAACATTGCTAGAGGGAACCATCGTCAACAAGTCCTCTATTACTTTTCTTATATCCGGTTAAGGATCTCAATGTGAGTTGTTTTTAATAATCGTGTTGTGTAACAGCTGTTGTCGCATCCTGTGCGACCATCTGTTTTGTTTTGTTTTTTTTTTCGCCGATCTTGACAGGGCTTCACAATTAAGTATCTACGTTGTGCTTTTCAATATGATCTCGAGATCAAAGCCATGCAATGCAAATGTTTCCTAGAAAATCTGATCGGCTGGATGACTTGAAATATATATATATTTAATTTATATGTAATATGCAGTTGTACAATGGCTAGCAAACATGTCAGCCATGTTACAGAGCAAAATGTCTGTTTTTAATTATGGAATAAAAATATTCTAAAGGATAAAATTCCCATTATTGCACCTAAGAAATATCCAGAGTGCAATGTTTTGCAGTCAAAAAAAAGTGTCAATATGCAGTAAATGTCTTTTTTTTCCTGCAGCTATGGTCGCTACCCACTGGTATTAAAATATAAAATGAATCCGGGTTTCACAAAAGAAAATCTTTTCACTGGCCACTAGAAAACTTGGTCAATTACATTGTGCCAAGATAGAAAGGCTGATCTTATGACATTAGGAAAACACTGATATAGCTCCTTTATTTAGCGACACATTTTTTTCAAAAAAGTGGGTCGTGACTCCTGATTTTCGTAAGGCACAGCATTAAATGGCATATTTTATAAGATCTTGAATAAATATGTTTTTTCCCCCAGTAACAGATGTTTGAAAGTCAATCTCTCGAGACATTTCGCATGCGATGTGATGTGAAGCCTGACCTTGAATCCCTTGTACGCAGTTTTTTGTGATGTCAATCATCAGCGGTCTTTTAAACACCATATGATGCGGAGGTAACACAAGTTCTCTCTATTCTACTCTGTTACTTGCAAACTTCCTTTCAGAATTTTGCCATCACCCTTTTTTCTTGTTCTGTAGATCTTCACAAAGTGACTCTCGGGCTTCTGCTACTTTTATTGCCCTTTAGTTCTCATCCAATGATTGTCTCATGAGATTGTTTGCTTGTTTGTGAAGTGTGTGGCCGATCAAACCATTTAGAAACTAGAATTAAAATTCCTACACATTCTTGTCCTGCCTTCTCCCAAAGTTTTTGATGTCTCACCTCGGCCCACGAGTTGTGATGTTCATCATTGAGGTCTCAAGTGGGCTCGTTTTATATCGACAAATTGGTGAGCCAAGAAAATGAATAATTGCCGGCTTCCTTTCATCAACTCCACATCACAATTTATACAGATCAGAGCAGAGAGGAATGTGACGCATAAGAGAGGAACAGAGTGATCAAATGAAGAAAAAAAAGGCTGTGTGTCTGTGTATATGTATGATGGGGAGGGAGATGAAGAGAATAAGAAAGGAATGATATCTAATTTTGATATTCGGATGACGACTATCCTCAGAAAAATCACTATGACGTCCTTCTCAAGTATCGACCGGCTGCCGGCTGGAGCTTGGTGGAGAGCAGGGAAAATCCATATAAAATATATATATATATATATATATATATATATATATATATATATATATATATATATATATATATATATATATATATATATATATATATATATATATATATATATATATATATATATATATATATATATATATATATATAATATATACAGAGAGAGAGAAAAATAGATATACTGTATATATAGATATATATACTGTAGATAGAGAGCTCGCTGGTGAGCTAGTAGGATAGCTAGCAAGCTATCTTGCGCGATAGCAAAATAGCGAGCTAGCATGCTATCTAGCGAGATAGCAAAATAGCGAGCTAGCTACATAGCTAGATAGCTAGCCATACAGACAGACAGACAGATGTAGATCTAGTAGGATAGCTAGCAGAATAGCTAGCAAGGTATATAGTGAGATAGGTAGATATGCTCGTTGAATACTGTTAATTTAACACACTACAATGTTCTGCATCAGCTTTACAGTTTAACCAGTCGCAAATCTTTCTTTATGAAAAGCCGAAAAGGTATGGTCACCAGCTATGAAAGTCAATGGGATTGCATCTGTAAATCTGTCAAAAACTGTCATAGCACTGAAGGTGTAGTATAATTCCATTCATCACCTGCATTTAACCAAGGAAATAAGAGCCTTCCATTTCATAAAGCTAGAAATACAAAGATATGAACCAACCTTTTTCTGTATTAAAATAAAAGGTGTGAGATGACAACTTGTGGTCATGGGAAATGAGATAATGTGATAATAAAAATTGCTCTGCACCATCCAAACAACTAAAAACACTGCCAAAATGAAACAGACCTAAAAATAACTCACATGACTAGAATTTGAGACCAGCAGCATATTAGTTGACGTGGTGAGATAGCAGTGATCTTTCTACTTCCCATGATAAAGTCGTAAGCCACTATCATGTATAATTAATTAAAATAAATCGAAATAATTCAATAACAGAACTCTAGGATCTGTTAAATAGACTTTCTTTTCACTTTTCACACCGCTTTGTTACAGCTTCCACATGTATCGTTTTGTATTGTATTGTATTGTATCTATGGTGACCTAAAGTACACCATTTAGCAGTAAAGAAATGTGGGAAAAGCGGTTTCACACAAGTTATCAATAACTTCTTCTGAGGGTTAATGATAACGCAGCATAAATATTTTTTGAATGTTTTTTTATTTTATTGTATAAAATGCTTTCTTTCCAATCTTGTCACAGTTGATTGGGCATGCGTGTACAATACTTGGTAAATGTGTATTTCTGCTTTTAACACACCCAAAAAACAATGGCCTCCTCGTTTTGCCGAGTTCCTTCCACTTGCATTCACTTAATGCAGGAGGTACATTACAAAAGCAACTCATCCGAGGCACTCCTTGTGCTGCTCAAGTATTTCTCCCTGGAGAATTATGAAACGAAAGGCATACTTCAAGTAAGCTGAGAATAAAGGAGCTGTGAACACAAATGTCTTTAGAGTGGGAAGAGAGTAAATGTAATTATATGGTGGAATGCTCTATAAGTGCAACTGGGTTCATTATATATTTGACCAAGAATAAAAAGTATCGCCTAATGTGTTTTTTTTTCACACAGCCATGAATTACTTAAAAAAGTATCCGTTTTGACTGTCTAGAAAAAGGTAAGGAGAGGTTAAAGAAGATGCACAGAAAAACTACAAAGTGAATCTCATATTTGTAGAATGTCTTCCAAATTTTAGCCAAGTCTAATAAAATAATAGCACTTGTGGAAATGTACATTTTATAAACAATTTGATTCTTCATTTAAAGAACAACCGACGTCTCCGGACAAGTTGTGTCCATAATTTGTAAAATGGCTTCAAATGACTTCTACTGAGCGTATTTTACAAAGATTCCACCGCATATAGCTATATTTTAAGACTCACGCTGAATATTATACATATATATACAGGAAGTCTTGTTTTTGAGTTGGTGACGAGTCCGTACGTGACGTCACTGAAGGAATGCCCCTGATACATTGTAGCAGTCCTTCCATCAGGTCAATGTATTTTGCTGTACTTGTTTGGTCTGAAAACCTTGTGTTGCACCAAAAAGCCGCCAGAAGAGGGCGACCAAGCTCCATGGAAGGAATTTATCAGCCTGCGGAAACGGGCTGATAAATCTCCTTTCATTCATATAAATAACACCATTGAGATGTTAGCAAACGCTATGTAATTAATGCTGTAATTTTTGTCCTCGTGATCTATGTTGTATGTCTGTCCCCGTGGTAATTTTCAAGCTGAACTAATTAAAATGCTTTTGTAACATGATCATAAATCCAATCGGTGTTTCACACAAAGATCAATAAGTGAACCCACCTTGGGATCTCATCTGTCTGGAGATTGTTTTCTGTTGTAGATTTATATTTGCAGCTGTCTCGTGTTTTGTTCCCACCAAACTAATGAGCCCCTACGATATTGGATGACCTCCAATTTAGGGTCTCAGATGCCAGATGGCAGAATAACAACAAGACTGAAATAATTTTACAGGCAGTATAATGTGTAGAGCAAAATGAAACAAAAAACAATTGGACATTTTTTTCCACAAACAACAGTACATATGGTAAAATCATAGAGAACTACTGAAGGTATTCATTCAGCATTTGCCGCTGTTGCGCTTTGGTTTGGTTTGCGGCCAATGCGTGTTATTGTAGGGCCCCGCCTGCAGCTGCACAGGTGTTGGTGGTTTTAATCAGTAGCAGTTAGAAGGACTCCCAGCAGGACCATTCAGTGTCAGGTCATTGTTTGTTTCATCTTGTCATGTTTTACTCATGCTTTTGTTTGCTACTTTGGACCTTTCTTTTCTGCTGACTTTGCTGTTTGATATTTTGTTCCTGCTAACTTTATTTA